>NC_143253.1:128618944-128925056 GCF_984573655.1 Nuphar pumila
CAGAGATAGTTTCTCTAAATTGTGAAGGGACTCAATAGAAAGGGGCAGCTCTCTAATTTTTGTTCCATCAAGATCCAAGTAACATAACTTGTTCAAGTTCCCAATTGAATCCGGCAAGCTTCTTAGCCTATGGCAATTTATCACATCCAATGCCTCTAAATTGTAAAGGGACCCAATAGAAAAGGGAAGCTCTGCAATGTTTGATCCAGAAAGATACAACTCACGTAACTTGTTCAAGTTCTCAGTTGAATGCTCTAAATTGTGAAGGGACCGAATAGAAAGAGGCAGCTCTCTAATTTTTGTTCCAGAAAGATTCAAGCTACATAACTTGTTCAAGTTCCCAATTGAATCCGGCAAGCTTCTTAACCTATGACAATTTATCACATCCAATCCCTCTAAATTGTGAAGGGACCCAATAGAAAAGGGAAGCTCTGCAATGTTTGATCCATAAAGATGCAACTCACGTAACTTGTTCAAGTTCCCAATTGAATCCGGCAAGCTTCTTAGCCTATAACAACCAAACAGAGACAGTTCCTCTAAATTGTGAAGGTACCCAATAGAAAGGGGCAGCTCTCTAATTTTTGTTTCATTAAGACGCAAGTCACGTAACTTGTTCAAGTTCCCAATTGAATCCGGCAAGCTTCCTAGCCTATCACAACCAGACAGAAACAACTTCTCTAAATTGTGAAGGGAGCCAATAGAAAATGGAAGCTCTGTAATTTTTGTCCCATCAAGAACCAATGAGCGTAACTTCTTCATATTGCAAATTGAATCTGGCAGATGCGTGAGAGCCTCACAGTCAGATAAGTCGAAGACAATCAACTCCGTAATACAACCAATGGATTCATCAAATGAGCCCAATTTCCTACATCCGGAGACTAAGACTTTTTGTAAATTTGGCAAACGATCAAAATTAGGAGATTTCTGAAGTTCACGGCATCGCTCAAGCTTAAGAACTTTTAAACCATGGAAGACCTGCCAACATGCAAAACCCGCTGTCTTGTTTGAGGAAGCAATCACAATTACAACTGCAAAGAAAGAAGGAATATAAACATTAATTAAAATACTAACCTTATTTCTTGCCTTCATCCCATAGTTGCACCACTTTACTGTATGATAAGTCGAGAAACCCAATCCGCTTGAGGTCGAACTCCTCCGGTAGTGATCCCAACGGGCAGCCATGCCATTCCAACCATCTCAAACTTTTGGGCATTTTGCTGAAATCGCCATGAAGATTGACACTGTTGATACGAAGCAATCTCAAACTGGACATTTTGGTGAAAGCTTCAGTGCTCAGACTTTTGGTGAAAGGTTCACGAAATAAATCACGAGGACCATCAATAAGGAGGCCTTGAATATTTTCTGACCCCTGGATGTGCCCAACATGTACACTGTGAACTTGTGAAATAGAGAACGATAATGATGCTAAGTTTTTGCATGATACCGCAAATGAGAAAATATGACAAACATAGCAAATTTATTTTGTTTCTTTTCAGTTTTGCCCTGAATTTGTCATAGCTCCAGCACCTTTTTTGGCCATAATAAGTTGTCCTCTAATTTTTCAGGTGACAAAAAGGGCAAAATTATAAAAAAATTTGTCATATTTTTAATTTGTGGCCAATCTCTGCATTATGCAATACATTAATAAATAAATTGTACGTCTTTGTTGAAACAAAGAAATATTAGTAAATAAACTGTACCATTAATTAGTTATTACCTTACGATCATTCAATACATCCCATGCATCATCGCCATCCCATATCCTGCTACGGTTTGCTATGTTTCTCCCCATGTCTCGCAATTGATCATGCATCAAGAATCTATCATCATCAGGACCATCAATCTTCAAGAGAGATTTATGCAAGAGTACTTTAATTGCTAGGTTCGAGGCGAACCCACAGGCTTTGAGTACATCCTTCACATGTTCTCTTTTCTCACCAATAAACAAGCATGCGATGCCGAGAAATATTGTCTTCTCCTCTTGCTCAACTTCAAGTCCATCGTAGCTTAATTTTTAACCTTTCTTGAATACGAGGGCGAGGAACACACTTCAACTTTTCCAACATTTCTTCCCATTCTCCTTCCCCTGTCTTGTCAAACAGCTCTGAACCCAATATTTCCAGTGCTAAAGGAAGTCCACCCGTGACTGATACTACTTCACGGGATATCAACATAAATGAATCGAGAGGCTGGCTAGTCCCGAAAGCATGCCAACTAAAGAGCTCAAGTGATTCCTTTGGATCCATTTCTTCAGGCCAATAAATCTCATGATCCTTCACATGATGCACATTTAGTACGTGCTTATCTCTCATTGTTATTATGATCCGACTTCCTTTCTCAAACCAGTCTCGTTCACCAGCCAATTTATTAAGTTGATATTTTTCATCAACATCATCAAGAATAATGAGGACTTTTTTGCAACGACATCTCTGCCTTATTTCGGTTGCACCATCATCCACATCATATATTGCTGGGTCATCGAGTTTTGCAATCCGAGAAATGAGTTGTTTTTGCAACGTGACCAGCCCATTGTGTTGTCCTGCTGCTTCCCTGATATTTGAAATAAAGCAGACATCATCGAACCTATCAGAGATTCTATTATAGATGACTTTGGCTAGTGTTGATTTTCTGATGCCCCCCATCCCACAAATGCCTATCATTCTAACATCTTTAGCTTCGATGTTCAACAATTCCATCATCTTGTCTACCCGAGGCTGGATTCCAACAGGGCGCTTGGTGAGATCCAATGTATTGCATTTGTGCTCATGCAAAACCTTCTTGATGATTATTTGGATCAATTGTGGCTCTTTTCTGCATGTTTTAATCATTAAAGCAACACCAATAAGAGAAGAGATGCAATAGGAAAATGTCTTTTAAACATTTTTCAGATGTATGTTCATCAAAGAAATCTTCACTCTTGAAAATGGGATTCAGTATGGGGTCAAGCATAACCCGACCAATCCCGTATCTGATCCATTTCATTCCTAGACACAAGAAGCAATCTCTCTCTCTCAGAGAGAGAGAGAGAGAGAGAGAGAGAGAGAGAGAGATGTACCCATTGTATTGGTTGTCAAGATCAAAACCTTTGAGATTACCAACTTGCATCAATGCCTCCTTCTATTCCCTCACTTTCTCCTTTTCAATATGCTCTTCATAGTCGCAAAATGTTTTTTTATAGGGGCCTTTTTTTAGGCGTGTAGAGAAATTAAGATAACCAAAAATATGCGGAATCAATATAGGATCTAACAAAGGCACAATCAAATCACAACACAAGGGTTTACGTGGTTCGGTCAACACGACCTACATCCACGGAGCACGGAGAGAATAATCCACTATAATGAAAATAGAGAGTACAATGTAGAGAGTACAACATCCAATAGTTTGCTCAAAGCTAATGATAATAACAACAAATAAATCACAGGAAGAAATGAATACAAGATTACCTCTCGGATGCACAACCCGAGTCAAAGCCCACACCACAACCAACACCTCTCTCTGAGGATCAATGCGTGGTGACGAACCTTCTTCCTTCATTTTCTTCTTTCTACTCTCTCTCTTACTTCTTCTCTCTCTGCACACTGCACACAACCACTCTACCCTTCTCCTTCCAGCACACAGCCTCTGCACCCCTATTTATAGATGACATAGAGTCTTCTAGATATGAACCTTCTAGAAGTGAGCCTTCTAGACTCATTCCAGAAACCGAAGGGGTTTTAACTCTTCAACTTCCTGCATTAATGGGAGTTAGGTGGCTATTCCACTTCCCCACATCATTAATGAGGGGATAGGGCTGACCCTTCAACTTTTCCTGCATTAATGAGAAGTGGGTGGCTATTCCACTTCTCCATACCATTAATTAGGGATAGGGCTGGACCCAACAATCTCCCCCTCCAGCCCAAGGGGATACTCCAATTCAACTAATCAACTGAAGTTCATGCCGGCCAATTGCCGACATGTATTTTGTTTCTCCATCGGTAAGGCCTTTGTCAGCATATCTGCACCATTATCATTTGTGGAGATCTTTGCAAGATGAATCAAATTTTTCTCAAACACATCTCGAATCCAATGGTATCTGATATCTATATGCTTTGACTTTGAGTAAAAACTCGGATTCTTGGCGAGATGAATGGCACTCTGACTATCGCAGTACACCAAGTACTTGTCTTGCTCAAAACCCAACTCCATCAAGAATCTTTTCATTCACAACATCTCTTTGCAAGCTTCTGTAAGAGCAATGTACTCTACCTCAGTAGTAGACAAATCAATACACCTTTGCAATTTTGACTGCCATGACACAACTCCCCCTGCAAAAGTGAGTACAAAACCAGATGTGGACTTCCTCGTATCAATATCTCCAGCCATATCTGCATTTGTGTAACCTGTCAAGACAGATGATCCACCACCAAAGCTTAAACAAACTTTGGAGCTCCCTTTGAGATATCTAAAGATCCACTTTACTGCTGCCCAATGCTCTTTTCCTAGATTTGCAAGGAATCTACTAGCAACATCTACTGCATATGCGATGTCTGGTCTCGTACATACCATCGCGTACATCAAGCTTCCGACTGCTGAAGCATAAGGAACTTTCTTCATTTTCTCCTTCTCCTCGTCACTTGATGAACTCTGCTCCGAGTTCAGCTTAAAGTGACCTGCAAAAGGAGAACCAACTGGCTTTGCATTGTTCATACTGAACCTGTCCAACATTTTTTTGATGTATTTCTCCTGTGATAACCACATTTTCTTGGTTTTTCTATCACGAGAGATCTGCATGCCCAATATTTTCTTTGTTGGCCCCATGTCTTTCATTGCAAAGGTCTTACTCAGTTCCTTCTATTTTTGTACTTTTCAAGGCCACCAAGTTGCCTCCAACAAATATACAATAACCAGTGGAAGGTTTTTTGTCAAGAGCACTGCCTGCCCAATCAGCATCTATGTAGCCACAAACATCCATATTCTCGTTTCTTTTGAACCAAATGCCACATCCTGTAGATTTTTTTAAGTATTGTAAAATACGATTAACAACATCTTTATGAATCTTTTGAGGATTATACATGAATTTGCTTACTTCTCCCACAACATATGCAATGTCTGGACGGGTGACTATCAAATATATAAGTTTTCCCACAAGCTTTTAATACTGCTTAACATCTTGAATTGGATTTATTTCTGCCTTTTCAAGTTTATGATTCACTTCTATAGGAGTGTCAACCGGTTTAATGCCAAGCTTTCCGGTCTCTGTCAACAAATCAAGAGTGTACTTCCTTTGAGAGAGATACAAGCCCTTTTTTGAATGCCCAATTTCAATTCCAAGAAAGTATCTTAATTTTCCCAAATCCTTGATGTCAAAAACCCTGTGTAAGTATTTTTTGACATTGTATGCATCTTTCGTATTATCACTTGTCACAATTATGTCATCGGCATATACCAGAATAACAATAATATAATCCATTTTTCTTCTAATAAAAAGAGAGTTATCAGAAGCACACTTTTTGAATTCTTTTTCTTCCAAGGCCTGATTTACTTGGCACACCTTGCTCTGAGAGATTGTTTTAGCCCGTAAATAGACTTTCAAAGTTTGCAGGCAACACTCAAATCGTTCCAACTAGGGTGTCTAGGTGGAACTTTCATGAAGACTTCTTCAGTGAGATCTCTCTATAAAAAAGCATTCTTAACGTCCAATTAGAATAAGTTTCAAATTTTATTACACACAACATATAGTAAAATCCTGAGGGAATTCATCTTAGCTACTGGCGCGAATGTCTCTGTGTAATCAATTCCTTCAGTTTGAGAATATCTTTTTGCGACCAATCTTGCTTTAAATCTTTCCATTGATCCATCACTTTTATATTTGACTTTATAAACCCATCTCCACTCAACGATTTTTTTGTCTTTTGGTTTAGGCACTACTTCCCATGTTCCATTCTTTTCTAAGGCTTCTAGTTCTTCTTTCATAGCATCACGCCATAACTTATTTTTGCAGGCTTCATCAAACGAGCTTGGTTCATGATGATCCGAGATTTTAGCAAGATACGAAGCATATCTTTTTGAGATGAGATCATATTGAATTTGTTTCTCAATAGGATATGCAATGGCACTATAGGTAACAAAATCTTGAAATCTATTGGGCACATGTGTAGTTCTTTCGGATCGACAAAGAACAGTTCCTTCTCTATTCTGTCCTGGGTTATCAGTACTTGGTAGATCTGGGATATTTGGAGTAGAATTGATCAAATTCGGTATATTGTTATCTGAAGGCATACTATCCAAGGTGACGTTAGGTAAGACAAGATCATGTGTAGGTTGTTGCTCCCCCTTACCACTATTCTCAAAATATGCCTGGTTCTCATCAAAGGAGACATCTCATGAGACATAAAATTTATAACTCTTAGCATCATAACATCGATAACCCTTTTAAGATGGTGAATAATCTAGAAACACACATTTGATAGCTCTTTGTTCAAGTTTGTTTCTAAACATCAGTTGCTTCCAAACATACGCTACGCAACCGAAGGTTTTCATATGGGAGAGGGAGAGGGAATGTTCTCTTTCCATGAGAATCTCAATGGGAGCTTTAAACTCAAGATTGTGAGTGGGAAGATGATTTATGATGTAACTTGCAGTACTAACTGCATCACTCCAAAAAATTTCAGGGACATTCATTTGGAAAAGTAATGTCCTAGTCATTTCAAGTAAATGCTGATTTTTGTTTTTCGATGACACCATTCTGCTGAGGTGTCCCAACACAAGAAGTTTCGTGTTCCATACCATTCTTGATACGAAAATCAACAAATCTTTCATTAATATACTCAGTCCCATTATCGATTCTCAGAGTTTTAATTTTGCAATTATATTGAGTCTAAATCATCATATAAAAACCCATGAATTTATCAAACACTTCATCTTTGGTTTTGAGAAAATAGACCCAAGTAACTCTGGTGAAATCATCAATGAAAGTGTAGTATTTATAACCATTGTGAGATATGACCGAGGAAGGTCCCCAAATGTCCGAGTGCACAATATCAAATTTTTGAGATGAAGCTCTCTCAGAAGAAGGAAAAGGTAACTGAGTCATTTTAGCAAACTAACAGGTCTCACATTTATTGCAATCAAAACTTAAATTAGGCTTCAATTTTTTTAGAACCTTGCTAGAAGAATGACCTAACCTGATGTGTCACATTCTTCCCTCATCATCCGGTTGAGCCACCAAAGCTTTATTTGAGTTATCAAGAATGTAGAGGACTCGAGATTCCATTCCTCTACCAATCATCCTCCCCGTCATCTTGTCCTGAAACAGTACCTCAGTAGGAGTAAAAGTAACATAACAATTTAATGATCTTGTAATTTTGCTAACAAACAGCAAGTTGGGCGTTAATGTCAGCATGTATAGAGCATTATCCTTTTGATCAAAGAGATTAATTTCTCCTATACCTTCGACATTCATAAGGAATCCATTAGCAGAAGAGACATGTTTGAAATTAGTATTAGAAGTGATCTTTTCTAAATATGAAATCTGCCCTGTCATATGCTCAGAGGCACCAGAATCGATAATCTATGTATGGCTATTAGAGGCTTAAGTAGTAAAACATGAACAAGATCCATCGAGAATACCTGATTCTTTGGTTGCAAGTGCAACCATATTATTTTTGGCAAATCCTTAAAGAATCTGTGTGAGTTTTTCAACTGTCAACACTTCCTCATTTGGTTCCAATTTTGCTACATTTGCCTGTTGTTTGCCTCTGAAATTATTCGGGTGTTTATTGAGTTTCCAACAACGTTCCTTTGAGTGGTTATCTCTTTTGCAAAAAATACATAACAATTTCTTCTGTTTGGATTTCTGCGGTTCAATATCCTGAGTGGTTTTGGTTTGTTCTTCATTAAGTTTAGCCACAAGAGCTGCTCTGCCTTCATCGATTTCTTTATTTTTTACATTCATAACTTTTCACCGAGATTCTTCATGCATGACTGTAGCACAAGCTACACTTAGGGACGGTAATTCAGAGGACATTAAAATCTGGCTTCTGAGTTGCTCATATGCTGGTCCTAGTCCAACAAGCATTTGAAACAATTTCTCCTGGTCCCTCCACTTTTTAAAGAAAATAGCATCAGTGATGGGAGGTATATACTAATCAAATTCATCCCACATACCTCTCAGGTGCCCTAGATACTCGCTGAACGATGTTTCTTCAAGCTTCAAGTAGTGAATATCCTGCACTAATTGATAACTTTTTGCCATGTTATACTGCTGGCCATATAAGTCTTTGGCTGTCTCCCAAATGGCTTTTGCTGAATCAAGAAACAGAAAGCCCTCGGAGATGCATGGCTCCATGGAATTCAAGAGCCACGCCATAACCAAATGGTCACTCGACTCCCACTCCTCGAAGTTGGGATCGGTTTCTGCAGGCTTGGGTTTCTTTTCCGTAACATGTCCCAACTTAGATTTACCACTGAGAACAAGGGTAGCAGACTTAGCCCATGCAGTGTAATTATATCCATTTAATGAAACAATAGTGATCTTGAGAGATGTGTTGATCTGCTCCTGAGAGATAGTTGGAGCAGTAACAAAATCAATGTTCTGGACGTTGTTCGTCATTGGTGACCGAGAAGAGCAATGAACCAATGAATGAAACCACTACTTTTGATCCGAAAAGACTGGCTCTGATACCATGTTAAAAAGAAAAGGGGATGAGAAGAGATGGAAAAGAGCAAAGCATGTAAAGTGGTTCGGTCATATAAACCTACGTCCACTAGAGAACACCGTTCAGACTTACTCATTATCACCAGGACCCATAGGCTACATATACAGCCAGATCCTCAAATCATGGCAACATAAAAAAAACGATAATCATGACAATCACAGTGGATGGGATAAAATAGGAAGGAGAGATAACATGCGGTAACAGGCTGTAACCGATTTTGGTAACAATGATAAGGGAAATCGGTGTACAAAGGATATACTTATCCTTATCACTTTGACTCTGCATTTGAATTAGAAAGCATCTCCTGTTTACCTAGGAAAGAAAATTTACTATAGTAAAAAAAAAATCCGTTTGCCATCTGCTACTTACCTATTCAAAAAAGTTTACTACAGCCAAAACTCTCTCTCCAATAGCAAACTTGCAAACAGTAATATGAATAGGGCTATCAATGGATTGGGTTTCACTCGAATCGTTCATATACCAAACTCTATTGGGTCAGGATTTGGTGATAAAGGAAGCCTAATTGGAATTCGTGTCAAACCCAAACAGTCCAATTAGTATATGGAGCCAGATATGGTTTGTTAAATTTCATACCAGATCTGGGTTTCAATTAGGATCCACAATTTTCCGATGTAAAAAAAAAATTTGTTAGTGTTGCCTCTTGTGACTCTAGATCCATGTGGTGATTGGTGGTGAAACTTATTATGAAGGGACTTCTGCACCAACATATTAGCACAATATGTTTGGTGATACTTGTGATATTTGAGGGTGCACCATTGTGTGTTTCTGTTGCGCATGGGGCCAAAATTCTCATTAGAGTTGCTAAATGGCTTGTTTCCCTACCTATATGATCAGCAACCATGACCCAGTCCTCACTGTGCAACTCCATTGGCTTGGGTCTCATAAGTGGTTGATCACCCTGGCAACAAGGCCAGTTTTACAACTTAATTAAATGAGTCACTTTGAGTATTTGAGAATCCGTCCTTTCATCAAGAGTCTCTCTATGCATATCGACCAAGTGGGTTGGTAATCATCGATCGGTATGTAAAGCACATAGTTTCCCACCAAACATTTTGAGCCTACATCAGGGCTTCACACAAATTTGTTGTAGGTTGAGGCTTGATTTGAGCATAATCACCAGCTAATTAGATCAAGATCTGCTCGGATCACCGAAAAAGGGTGGCTATCATTGCTGAACTTGGGGTGCACCCTTTTCACATGTATGGTATGGTGCAGTTGTACATGCATTTACCTGTCAACATGATAAGCATGCTAATTTCCACCACTTTTAATTTATCTTAAAGTATTCTGAACATGCAGCTGCATTCTATATGGACAAAATTACTGGGGTCGAGCTTTTGAATCATCAACTCCCGACACGGGAGCAGGTTTTCTCAAGGGTTGAAAAATCAACACCACAAATAATGCAAGTGTGCACACCTTTACTATTTTCTTTATTTTTAACCATACAAATAATGTGTTTTACAGGTCAAATTAGTAGGGATCATGTGTTGTCAGTATGGGTATCGGCTCTGAATCGTTTGGCTACCGATTCATCTGTATCAACTGTTAGGTGACCTCTTTGGTTTTTATTTTTTTGAGAAAGTTGGGTAACCTTCCATATCAAATACCGAATATTTTTCTTTGAAGCAGCCCGAATCACACCAAATGTCCTTCCAAAATCGTGTCTTGCTCCAATTTCTCAATTTGACACGAAAGGAAGCCTCAAATAGAGGGATGATTTTTAACCAACCATTTCAAATACCGGATCCTTGGATCCATTTGGTACCTCCCATCCATTGTCAAGGCCAACCAATCAAGTTATATTTATATGCTTGATAATATCAATCCATGGTTTATGCTCAACAAACAATGAACAAAGCTGCTTGAATAAAAATGCCTTATTCCATCTCCCCAACTCTTTAATACCAAGGACCCCAACCTCTCTAGGGCTGGAGACAAGCTCCAACGATGCGAGGTGTGCCTTTTCCTTGGTCCCTTTCCCAGACCAAAGAAAGATTTGAAGTGCCTTATTAAATTTTATTTTTGTCTTGCCCGGGATTTGAAATATCTGGATGTGGTGCAGTACAAAGCAAGTAAAAACATGCTTAATTAGTGTGGCTCTTGTGCGAACCGCGCCCACTTTTAAGTCATGAATATTGGCGATATTGTGAAAATATCGTTGTACATTCCGATATTAAAAACAAAAAACAATCCATTGTGTGGGGTGAGGGCCTTGGTTGCAGGGCAGGAAGTCAAGGTTCGATTCCCGTGAGCTGTCATCCTTCTGAGCAAGGCAAATTATAGATTCTTCTCAATACCAGCTATTGCTATTCTGATCATTCTCAAAAGGCAAAGTCAAGAAAGGTCTTAAAAGCCCCAAGGGGTTGGAGTAGTAGGGTGGGGGCCTTTCTGCTAGACGTGCAGTCAAGGTTCGATTCCTATGGGTGTCACTCCCCTGCGCAAGCCAATGCGTAGCATAGGTCCCAAGGGGCAAGGGTGTCTTAGTTTTGAAGTTTTATGCAATATGGCATGCTGAGCCAGCACAATCAGGTCTTTGTGCCGGGTGCAGTTTATTGGGGTTATAAATTCCCAAAAAAATCAGGTCTTAAAGATTTGCAAGTTGTTTGCAGAGCAAGCAGTAGGAACAACACTACCTGTAGTTGGGCTTCATGTCAGATCTTCGTTCAGACAAAGCGATGCAAGAAAATCTAAAATGAAAGATTCATTCAATAAAAAACTTGAAAACTTTATGCAGAACTTAAAAAAAAAAAGCAGGTCGGGAAGGGGTTTAGCCCCTTCCACCTTATACCCAGTCTGTCGAGTCCTGAGTTGGTCTGGTGCGACCCAGACCAAACCAAGTAAAAACAAAAAATAATTCAGTCGATCGAACTGGTTCAAACTGAACTGGTTCAACTTGATCAGACAAACCGGTTTGGTTGTGAACCCAGACCAGGCTGGGTCTGACAAAGATTAACTCGGTCTGGTTCAGTTCAGACTGAGTCTGGTCTGATAGGGTCTCAATTTCTTGTTTGGATTTGGTTTGATCTGGTCTAGGCCAAATCTCGGTCCATTTCGATCTAATCGGTATGGACCGATCCAAGTTGAACCTGATCCAAGACAAAAAAATTGAACATAGATGTGGTATGCAGTAGATGGAATAATATTGGATTCAGATCAAAACTGAATCTGGATCCAATTTGAGACTGCTCATATTAGTTCTGGATCTAATATGTAGCTGAATTTGGATTCAACCTATAGCTGAATAGATCAGTTCTGGATTTAGATCAGGGATACAAATCAAAATTGAGTTTGGATCCATATCATAACTGGACCTGGATCTAGTTTGTAAATTATTATGAATTTTTGAGAATCCAATTAAGTTTTTAAACCAAACTGAGTTGGGTTGAGACTAAGTTCAGTAAAACTAGTACTCTAAACTCAGACTGAACTTGTTTTTGACTTAGGATGAGTTATGTCGAAATATAAGGGTTGAAATAACCAAATTACCCTTGTGTATATCCAATATCTGATTAAGTAAAATGAGCATAACTTTGCACTCTGAACTCAGAATTAAGTGAGGTTTGGTGCATTGGACTCATATCTTAGAGAAAAATCTTTTTGTCCTATGATTATGGTCAAATGAGGGTATAAAAATTGATGAAACTAATTTTATATTAGGAGCTTGGAGCCCACTACAGTTATAAGTTAAAGTCATTTATTACTTATAAATATTTTTTACTGAGTTATACACTCATCCCTGTATAAATAAAACTATAGGTTTCATGCACACTAGCGCAAGTAAGACGTGATCAGTTACTCCGACTGTGCAACAAATGAATTGTTAGTTTTATATTTTTATCATTAAACACTCACGTAATCATTATTTTCATATGTTATATGAATGTTAAACTCTGTAAAAGAAATTCAGTTTATTAAAAAAAAAATTAGCCATGTTTTCTCTGTGTGAACTCTGTATTTTTTTCCTCTAAAAAGTAATACCAACCAGACTTAGACTCTCGAGATCCCATATCGAGGTATTACAACTTTCAAACACCTGTAGGCGTTGGTGTATCATCATATTTGGCTCCCAAACATAGCCTTATGGATGCCAAACATCTACTCCCACCAAGTAGGGATGCGTGGAATCCATTGATTGGTCTTCGTAACATATACCTGAATCAAAGATCATATTCAGAGCACAAATGGCTGCTATCTAGCCACTAAACGCATTGAGGACGGATTAGGTAACCAAATATTTTCTAATTTAGTTTGGGGTTGTACACATAATTTATAGTTTTCACATGAAAATCAATAGGTTTTGCCATCTTCAACTGATAAAGTATCGCAAGGTCTTATATCATAAATAGATCTATAACTGTACCACAAGATCCAAGTTGGCCTAATCAGGATGTGATTTTGAACCCAATCACTCTTGAAAATGACATCCAGTATGGGGTCAAGCATAAATCAAACAATCCCATATTTGATCCACTTCATTCCTAGCCACAAGAAGCAGCCTCTATCGTGGCCAATAAACGATGGACATAACAATTTATATTGGACAATTCCAAAAGCACCTGAAAGTGAAGCCACAAACAATTGGCATGACTAGACTTGAAATAATAACACAATGAGCATGAATAATATCCACAAAATTCCTGCCATAAGAACCGGTCTTATAAAATTCTTCTTCCAAACAGGCTTCAATGGAGATTCTTGAAAGCCCTAATCAAGAAGAAAAAAAAGAACAAAGAAGAGAAGAAGAAGAAAATCAAAGAAAAAAAGCTATAATCAACAAGAAAATAAAAGAAGAAGAAGAATGAACAAGAGAAGAAGAAGAAGAATGAAGAAGGGGCCAGGTGGCCTCGCCTCCACCGGCTACTGCCCCTTCGCCAGCTTTACTCGTCCCTCGTTCTGGCCACAACCCCTTCATTGATGTTCACTAAGAGAGCACCACCCTTCTAGCCGCTACACAGGAGAGAGAGACAACTCTGAGAGAGAGTGTTAGGCACACAAGAGATGGTCCAGTGCCCCCGCTGGTGATTGTTTTTTAATTATGTTCTCCCATCTTGTTATTTTTGTAACCGGGGAAGGTGGAACAAAAAGAATGCCTATTTTTGGACATGACATCCAACGTTTGAAACAAAGTGTTTTTTTTTCTCGCATGATGGACGGGACACACCAAAAAATGTACCCTCATGGAACAATGGCAGATGGACAATTAAGGTTGCAAAAAAAAATTTATTTTTTTTAATGATGCTTGAACATGGCAAGACAACACATCCTATGACCGAACACGATGAATTTTTCTGTTCTTTGTTGTTGAATCAAACACACCCTTATTGAATGAGCTCAAACCCAACCCAGTCAAAAGTTTTATCTTTCAGGGTTTTACAGAATTGTCTCCCAATTTACAATTGCAAAGTAAAATGCAAAAACTTGTTGGAACAAACGATGGCCAAAAACAAGATTTAGAAAAATCGAGATCTTAAGCTTAGATACACGTTTTAAGATCACTATCTTTATAACTTCAATCGCCCAATTTCAGAATTTCTGAAGATGCAAACAAGGTTTGTACGCGACTGAGTTCTCAAGATACAACTAGGCTTGGACCTCAAGAGTGTCACTGTTTCGCAAGATCAGGTGACCTCTCCCACACGTTGATCTTTGCAATTTAAACAAGATCAAAAGATTAAAAGAAAAAAGCTTGAGAATCAGAAAATTTGATGAACCAAAATACGAAAATGAAAAGATTTATAGACTTTAGGAAGGTCAACACATTTATTTTTTATGATAAATGATATTAACACCCATAAATTCAATAGTTTAAAAATTAGACAAAAATTATCCTTAACGGTCACCCACCATTGACTAATGGTCAAGGACCTCCAAAATCATCCAAAAGTCACATCACCCCATAAACATGATATAAATTCTTTTTAAATACGTTCAAATGGCCAAAACAATGAAGAAACGAAAAGTCCAATACGGCTAGGTTAAAAGGTTAAGGTACAATCAAAACGGACATCGGCGCCTCATGCCGCTTTGAGTGTGCAAAGTGCAAAGTGTATCATCATTGCACTTCAAACGCCTTTGTGCACGGTGCATCCATTTCTACGCGAAGTGCAACAACGTCTGCAAGTCACCCTAACACACAAGGATTGCCAAAGTATACGATAAAGAACAAAAACTCTATTTAATATCTCTCTCTTAGGTACGAGACAAAACATTTTTTAAAGTACTTTTGTTTGAAAGTAATCAAAACACAAAAACTTTTATAAAAGAATGTGAACTTTTTTCTATTATTAAAATAAAGAATATTTTGAAACTTTTCCCAACTAAAATCAGGTTGTTTCACTCTAAATTAACTCTTCATGCTGAACACTTACCGTTCAAAACTCTAACCTTTTCATATTATTTTTTTTAGAGAGTCTAATGTATTAAGTGTACTATAAGTCAGGTAAGTAGGACAGCTGACGAGAAGTCGCCAAAGTCCAGATACAAAGAGCAGATAGCGTGCATGAAAATACATTCGATGCAGTAAAGAAATCGATCATAATTACTTCTAGCAAAATTTTCCGAATGCCACTAAATCTCTATTGTCCCCTCAACAGCAATTGTGTCGTTTGATGATTGCCACTCTATTTTCAGTGAGAACATCAATTGCCATTAGATTACTAAACCGTTTGCACGACGGAGAGCCCAAATACCATACGAAGATCACAATTTGACATAGTAAATATGCTTTTTATTGGAATTTTATTGAAAAATTTCCAATTCTGGTGGCTTATCTCACTCTATGAAAATCTTACGCTTGTTTAATTCCCCATAAGTTTTCCACATCATATTTTATTCATCCATAATATGCAGTAGAGTGAAATGGTCACAACTGTGTGAGCTCATGCAGATCCATTCACAAAGACAATATGTAGAGCCATAGAGTCTCACTGATAAAGATGGTGTGGGAGACGAGGGCGCAGCAGGACTTGAAGAGGAGTTACCTTGGGCATGGTTAGGCCGAACCCCTCAGTCATGTCGACAGGCCCATCCTTGGGTGTAGACCACTCAAAACTATGAAGCAAACATGCCAATGTCAAGTGAGTAACTTGGGTTGCTAGCGATGAACCGGGGCACGATCGCCTACCCGAACCAAATGGAAATAATTCGAAGCTCTGACCACCAGAATTGGTGTCGTTGTTGCTTGTCAAGAACCTTTCTGGCTTGAACTCTTCCGGGTTTGGCCATAAGGCTGGGTCCCTCTGTATCTTCCATACATGAACAAACACCATTGTGCCCACTGGTATGTCATATCCGCCTACATTGACCGGCTCAATCGACTCATGTGGGATCAGCAGCGGGCCCACTGGGTGTAGGCGCATGGCCTCCTTGAGTATGGCTTGCAAGTATGTCAGTTTCTTGATGTCTGATTCGTCCACTTTTCTTTCCCTGCCTACGTGGAAGTCCAACTCATCTTGGGCCTTCTTCAACACGTGGGGGTTGTTCAATAGAAGAGAGAGGGCCCACACCAGAGTAAATGACATGGTGTCTGTACCAGCAGCAACCATTGCCTGCAATAATTGAAGATCCAATATCATATACCCAGACCATATAGGGTTTGGTTCGGGTCGGGTCCTGGTAAACCAAGCCCATTGAAACCTTTCGTTTCCTAAGCTATTAGTTCTAAAGTTCAAGCTTAGGAAAAAAGAAAAGTTTGCGGCAGTAAGAGGGTAAATGTGGTAAATGAGCGCATAATTGTCTCTTAATATAATAATAGAAGGATAAATCTATCTTTTAGCTTGAGCTAACTAGGATCTGACCATATTTAAAGGGGAGAATTATTCTTAAGACAGGTGCTCACTCATAATTTTTCAGGAGGGTCTTTGTAATTACTTTAGAGGTTACACCACATATTTTTCATAAATTCATGGAAAAGATTCATTTAGAGAGCCGAGCTGCTCATGTCGTTTCCCAGCCGCACCTGAGGCCTCTGTTCGACAATTTGAGTAAAACGTGAGAATAATACTTAACAAATGGGGGCTCCGCGTGGTTGGAGGCACGTTCAAATCCCAGCGGTGTTGGATAATAACTGGTGGGGGTCTGGCTAACCCAGCTTGACTTAAAAAAAAAAAAAATATTAACTCACCCAAATGGTAGCCTTGATTATGGTGTCGGTAGGATGCTCGTGAGACAAATGACCATCGTCCAGTTGACCGATAAGCACATCGATGAAGTCACCACCCCCACCTACGATGCCGGAATCCTTTCTTTGCCGGTGCTCCGCCACCCAAGTGGTGGCAATCTCATCCATCTTCTGCTCGACCCTCCTCATGGCCTTCTGGTGGCCATCCACATCCAGCCCCTTCAGCCAAGGGAGCGCATCCTCGACCGTGAACACTCCGAGCAGATAGAAGAACTCCTCAATCAACTCGCCGAACTCCATCGCTAGCTCATCTTTTCCGGCGTTTTCTCCATCGGAATACCGTTTTCCAGCAACCATCCTCAGAAGAACATTACTGGTCAGGCGGCTCAACCGCCACTTCATCTCTACCGGCTCGACGTCCCCGCAGCATCTATACAAGCCTCTCGCGAGGGAGTCCACTTCCTCGAGCCGAATGTGCTTTAGCAGATCGATCCGTCTGTTCGATAGCAGCTCGATGGTGGAGATCTTGCGGGCCTCCCGCCAGTATGGGCCGTAAGGGGAGAGGCCGAAAATAGCGCGGTCGTGGCTGAGGAGCTTGGCGCTGAGCAGCGCGGGCCTGCTGGCGAGGGCTCGATCATTGGTGGTTAAGCACTCTTTGGCTAGCTCCATGCTGCTCACTACTAGAGCGCGCCTTTGGCCAAGCCGAAGGGCGAAGATAGGGCCGTATCTGTCTGAGAGCGCAGCGAGGGTTTGATGGAGAGGTGTGGTTCCCAACAGCACACCCATGTGGCCGACTATGGGCCAAGCACCATCAGGTTCTGGTGGCTTGGGAATCGCTTTTTGTGTCTTCTTGGTCTGCCATATTCTTTGGTAGAGGAAGAGAAAAGCAAGGAGAGCAGCTACACCTCCTGCGAGTTGGAAGATGTCCATGGTGATATACATGGAGCTGGTGGTAGTCGTTGCTTCATTCTCTTGTACATGTGTATATATTTCGGATGACGATCAACCTGCCTTTGCCTTTGGGCTACCATATTTTTCAAGTCTTTTTTGTTCAAGATCTTTCTTGCTTCATGCTTCACGTGCCGGGCATTATTTAAAGTCCTTTTTGTTCTTGATAGGCAGGCATTGTCTTTCTTGCTTCATGCTTCACGTGTCGCTTATTGCACCCACTTCTTACTCTGGTCACTAATCCACAGAACCCAACAAAGTAATTGAAAATAGAAATTCTGAGAAAATTGCGTTGCGCGAAGTTTATCTTATTTTCCTGAGACGTGTTCCAAAACGCCACCTACAGGTTTTACGTTAGAAAAATAAATTCATGCGCCGACCTGATAAAACCTTTTCCTAATAAGAAGTCCAAAGTTACAAAATTCAGTCATATGTAAGTTACAAAATGCATCGACTAGGTTTCGGATCCGAGGCTGGTTTCCTTATCCTTCATTTATAAAGAAATAAAATAACACACAAGTAGTACCAAAAGCAATATTTGAAATTTGAGAGTATACCTTGTTGGATTTTGGATTGGATCTTATCCATGTGACCCATATTGATATGGACACATCAAAGGACATACATGGGAAAGACTCTCTCACCATTTCTAAGGTTCAAGGGTCCTGCTCACCTCTTGATATTTTGGCCGGGGGTCATTGAGGGCGTGAATTGGCTAAGAAGAATGTCGACCATCCATTTCTACCGAAGTGCCATTCGGATCATCTATGGCCGCATTTGATAAGTGGCTCTTCCACGATCCATTTTAGTCAACATTGAGTTGTGGGCCCACACCGAGCTTCTGCTGTACCCATTCTAGGTGGGAGTGCGCCGACGTTCATGCAACGCTCGCCAGAATTTTTGTCAACATTATTCTTTGCTCCATCTCCAGGCCCGGTATAGGACCCTGACTCATTGGGGATTTCGAGTGGACCGGGTCTGTGCCTAACCCGATAAGAGACGATTTTGAACTCAAACGTGGTATTTGGGTTCAGGGTAGATCATGTGTGAGCCTGACCCATGGGGACTCAGTCCAGGACCCGTTACTGTTTCATAGTGGTTCAGGTCAACAACCATGGGTCAGAGCAAGTCCAAAACTGGACCCATTTAGGACAAAACTGATTTTGGAACTGATTCGGTTCTTCAGTGACTAATTTAGGGGTTCTGAAAATCGATTTTGGGGTTTCTAGAATCAGTTCAAATTTTCTAGAATAGATACAATATCCTAAAAACTGGTTCAGTGGTTTTTAAGACCGTTTTATGCATTTTGAGATCGGTTCTGACCTTTTAGGGACTAATTTATGCATCCTGAGACCAGTTCTGAGGTTTTAAAAATGGTCCAGAGCATTTTACGACCGGTTCAATGATTTTTTGAACCAATTTAAGGGTTTTAATAACCGATTCAGTGGTTTCTTGGACCAGTTTATGGTTTTTCTAACCAGTTTAGGGCCTTTAGTGACTTGTTTAGGGTCTTTAAGAACCCCTTTAGGCCATTTTAAGACCTCAATCCCTGACATGACTCATAAACGCATGTCTTTATCATTAATCTCAAGTTTTTTGGTAGCTTTAGCATGATATTTGGTATGTTTCACGTTGTTTTGAGTTATTCATTATTATTTAAGCATGAGATTATGAATGTATGCACTATTTTTGTGTTGTGACGTGCTTTACATATGCTTACGGTAAAAAAATAGAGATTGTGGGGTGCGACTCTTAGGACAATAATGCACATATTAAACAATGTTCCTACGAAAGTTGGCCAAAAAATTATTCAAGAGTTATGGACTGGTAGAAAACCTTTCTTGTCATATATGTGCATAAAGGGATGTCCAACTGAAGCTAAATTTTATAATCCACATATAAAAGTCTTTAATCCTAGGATGACTAGTTGATTTTCATTGGTTATCCAGAAAGATCAAATGACTTTATGTTTTATTGTTTATCTCATACACCACCGATAGTTGAAACAAATAAAGCGAGATTTCTTAAAAATGGTTCTATTGGGATAGATGCATCTCAAAGTCTTGTATTTGAGGAATTATATGATTCAATTTCCATACGTGCAAAGAAAAAAGACTCTATTTTTTTCATCATTGGTTCTTTGGATAAGTGCACTGGTTGTAGTCTGGTAGTTCTTCTAACATAGGACTTTGGTGCATTTGATTTTGATGGATAAGCACACTGGTTGTTGAGGAAAGGCTGATTAGATTTTTAGTGCTCTCTCTCTGCATTTGATGTTGGTTGAAAAAAAAAACATCCATTTAACATTTACTAATAATTCTATAGGTGTTGGCTGTATGTTTATTGTCTGAAGTATGTAAAGAGAGAGGTTCATGGTGGTACCCTTATCTAATCCATTTGCCTCACACTTACAATATCTTAATGATCTCCACTCAGTTTGAAGTGTAGGAGTTTTAGGTTAGGTTTTCACATTGTTAATTGTTTTAGAATTAGCCTTTATCATTAGTTGTTTCCTTATTTTGATTATCATAACTTCTTACTTGTTAATGGTTGCATTAACTTCATCCAGTGGATATTGCTGCCTCCTTGTCCTAATTAAGCTTAAAGGCAAAAAGTTATTTTGTTTGTTTGTTTGGTTGATGATACAATCTCTGCTTCAAAGAAAGCATTCTCAAATGTCCAGAATGATTGAAAGAAAACTAAAAGACTCTTGCAAGACATTGGACTGAAGCCTCAATTTTTGACATTTCGATCATGGCTTTGGGCTTTTGCTACTGTGAGTGAGTGACTCTTGCTACCCAGTAATATCAGTTCTGCCTTTTCTTGCTCCTTCATACTAGCTAATTCCTATAATTGATTTGGTACTTGAAAGATTTTCTCTCGATCACTGCATGTACCATGGGATGAAGCAGGTTGTTTATGCTCTGTTGGGGATCTTTTCAATTATGCTGCACCTGGAGTAGATGCACCAACCATAGAGCATGAATAAGTGGATGAAGAGTTCCACAGATTAACAGATGGTGGATATGAGGAATATATAGATGCATATTGCTTTTATGCAAGGCAAAGATACATTCGAAGAGAGCAAGTGCATGCTGGATCTTTTTGACTCATGAACTAAAAAATTAAGTTGATGTGTTGGTACAAACTCTTTTGAGTGCTTTAAGTGTTCCAAATATTTTTTGTTCTGAAGCTTTTTCTAATTTTATACTAAATGTTCCTTGCTGGTGACTTTCCTTAGCAATTTTAGTGTATTGAAGCTTTGTTGGTATCTCCTGCTTTTAGCTATTTGTCTAATAGCCATTTAGAGGACATTGTTTGCCTAGATGAGCTATTGTTACTTTTATCCAATTTTGGAGATTCATATGTTGGACATACAAAGGAACAAAAAGAGATGCTAACACCATTTTTTGAAATCTCCTTTTGAGTATGCTATATTTATGATTTATCACTGCATTTTTCTCCTGTTTATACTCTGTCCACAAAATATCCATTAAAAGAAGGAAAAATCCTTGTAGTTTTATGAATGACAATGGTGGTTTATAAGGGGACATCTTTGTTCCATTTCAGTTAAAAGTTAGGATACTGCATTCATTCTCGTTGATATAGTGAACCACATGGCAAGTTCATAGACAATTTCAAACTGACGTGTGAATAGTATCTTGCAAGTTCTCTTGTGTTATGAAACCCAACTGAATGATTTCATCCTACATGCCTGAAGCCAAGTTTTTCTTTCTTTACCAGGGATTCTTTGAAGAATAACTCTAATAAGCACCTACCATCTGCTAAACACCTTTCCTCCAAGAAAGGTGATCAAGTGAATGAAGCGAGAAGAATTGAAAATTGTAAAAGTTGGCATGCTATTAGTCAAGTATGAAGTTTTTTGTTATGCATAGTTGTTGATTCATCTGTATGGTCAATGTGAAAGGTTGACTTTGATTGAACATCTTATCAGTTGCTGTCATCGGTTTGTTATCATGCTACTAACTTCAATTTTTTTTTATAAATGTTGTTCTAATTTTTTTGGGGAAATTATAGTGGCACATCTTGTCTTCATTATGTGCAAGCCACCTACCCTATCAAAAATCAAATAACCATGTGACAGTTCTTGAAAAGCATCAAATAGGTGCCTATGTTAGTTTCTTTTGTATGTTATGAAGCTAACCCACCTGTCAAAACTTTTTTAAACAGATCATATGCATCTAGAAAATGGTAACTAGAATCTTTTGTTTTGGGTGATCTCATGGATGACTTGTGTTTTCTCTTTGTTTTATAGGTACACCGCTACAACAATACTTTCTCTTCTCCAGGAAGTTGCTCAATTTTCTGGTGTCAAAATTGATTGGAATAGATTCAGAGCTGATGTCCTCACCGTGCTGCCACTCAACAAGATGTGCTGGAAATGGATAGGAAGTTTGGTGTTATGTGAGAAAATCTAATTTCAGGGTCACCATCTGTGGATAAATGTTATATCATTGTTTTTGGTTATGATCTTCGACACTTTGCTCTTGAAGTTACTTGCAAGAACAAGACCCAAAACTAATAATGAAGATTTGAAGGTCTTTAGCTTCTGCACATTGATGTGGTGTTCTTTTGATCAAAACTAAATGGCTCCCAAGGGGGTATAGTTGTTTTACATTCAGATGAAAAACTGCCAATGGAGACTTGAAGCCATCCTTGGGGGTTAAGGTTGACCTGGGTAAGCTGTGCAATGGTGATGATGGATGTTTGTAGAGATAGCACATAAGATGTAACAGGATGAACATGGCATTGTTTTCTTAATTCAAATAGTTATCCACAAATGACGTGCACTGACTTCTGTGTGATTACCGAAAACATTGCTACGACATTTTTCTTTATGTTAAAGTATCTTCATTCCTATCCTCTATTTCCACTTGTTTTATTGGTTTGCAAAGTGTGTGATTGGCATGATCTTGAAAGTTACTTGAAGTTGGTGCATGGGTACAGATATGCCCAACAATTTGCTTGAAACTCTGTGTGGGTCTGTGACTGGCTCAATTTTCTGGTGTCATTACTTGCTCTGAAAGATAAAGCGTCTTGTATTTTAAACAAATTTTTTTCTCGATATTTATATTTCAAATAAATTTTTATTATTATTTTTAAACTTTGTGATGGATTAGCGACTGATATTATTCGTCGCTAATATTTGGTTTTTGCGATGGAATGCAATCCCTTGCTAATCCGTCACTAATATAGCGATAGATTAGCGACATATATGTATCTGTCACAAAACCAAATTCATGCTTATTTAGCGACAAATTAGCGATGGAATACATTCGTCGCTAATCTATCATGAATTAGCGATAGATAAGTTTTGTCACTACTTAGTGACCAAAAACATACAATGGATATCGTCCGTCGCTAATCCATCGCCATTCCGTTGCTGAACATGATCGGAGATGAATTTGCGACAGATAGCATCCATCGCAAATCTGCAATTTTCTTGTATAAGTTTAATTTTAGGGCAAACATAATTTTTAGAATAAAAATTTGAATTACTTTTAAAATTTTCAATGCTTTTTATATTAAGAAAGGACCCATCAATGGTAAAAACATTATTTTGTGTTGAATTAGCGCGATATTCAGAAAGAAATGTAAAGTCAAATGAAATGAAACTTCAAAATCTAAAATCCAAAAAACCTTAGCGAGAGGTGAAGATGTAGAGACTGCGACTCCTAAAAGAGAGGAAGAGGAGTTTTCGATTATTGGATGAAAGGCCTTCATGATTTGAGATAACATGGTTCCAATGAATTTTGAATATTCATGGGTTCCACTTCTTTCTTCATGAGATGTTCCCATATATGTTATATTTTTGTCTTCTCTCTCCCCCGAACTTAGAACAATAAGGCTTGTGTCCCACCTTAAAATACTAACCTTATTTCCAGACTCATTGCCTTCATCCCAGAGTTGCACCATTTTACTATATGATAAGTTGAGAAACACAATCCGCTTGAGGTCGAACTCCTCCGGTAGTGATCGCAACGGGCAGCCATGCCATTCCAACCATCTCAAACTTTTGGGCATTTTGCTGAAATCGCCATGAAGATTGACACTGTTGATACGAAGCAATCTCAAACTGGACATTTTGGTGAAAGCTTCAGTGCTCAGACTTTTGGTGAAAGGTTCACGAAATAAATCACGAGGACCATCAATAAGGAGGCCTTGAATATTTTCTGACCCCTGGATGTGCCCAACATGTACACTGTGAACTTGTGAAATAGAGAACGATAATGATGCTAAGTTTTTGCATGATACCGCAAATGAGAAAATATGACAAAAACATAGCAAATTTATTTTGTTTCTTTTTAGTTTTGCCCTTAATTTGTCATAGCTCATGTCCCTTTTAGGCCATAATAAGTTGTCCTCTAATTTTTTAGGTGACAAAAAGAGCAAAATTATAAAAAAAATTGTCATATTTTTAATTTGTGGCCAATCTCTGCATTATGCAATACATTAGTAAATAAATTATACGTCTTTGTTGAAATAAAGAAATATTAGTGAATAAATTATACCATTAATTAGTTATTACCTTACGATTATTCAATACATCCCATGCATCATCGCCATCCCATATCCTGCTACGGTTTGCTATGTTTCTCCCCATATCTCGCAATTGATCATGCATCACCAATCTATCATCACAACCATCAATCTTCAAGAGAGATTTATGCAAGAGTACTTTAATTGCTAGGTTCGAGGCGAACCCACAGGCTTTGAGTACATCCTTCACATGTTTTCTTTTCTCACCAATAAACAAGGGAATGCGATGTCGAGAAATATTGTCTTCTCCTGTTGCTCAAGTCCATCATAGCTTATTTTCAACCTTTCACTACAAGAAACTTGTGGATTAGCGATGACCTAAATCCGTCGCTAATTCGATGCTAATCCATCGCTAAACAGCTTAGCGATGACTTAGCATCAGATTAGAGACGGATAGCTTCCATCACAAATTTTTTGATGCTAATTAGCGACGGAATATATTTGTCGCCCATTCCATCGCTAAGTAGCGACAGAATGTATCTGTCGCCAGTTCCGTCGCTAAGTTGCGACAGAATAACGAATGCCAACTTCCGTCGCAAGGTCATCGTTACTATACGACGATTTTGGTTTTGTGACGGATTTATAGTTGTCGTTAATCCGTCGCTACATTCAACGCTAATAGTAATTAACGATGGCTATATCCATCGTAAATCCGTCACAAACAAGGAAAAAAATGTAAAAAAAAATATTTGAAAATTAAATATCGAGAAAATTTTTTTCATGATACAATTTATATTTCCTATACAATTTATATTTTCTGTGAATAAAAAACAAAGTACACATCAAAATACATACAAAAGGAAACTAAAACAATTAATCGATCCACTGTAAAATTCGCAAGTTCAAATTATTTACAATTCAACATTTATATTTTTGAAGCAAAAAGATGGTAGAACAAATTCAATACATGAATCTAATCATCGCCAAGATTTTATGCATTATCTTATTCATTGTCTTAATCTGTCCCTTCATCTCCACTATGCTGATTATCGCCAACAACCTACACGAGAAAAGAAAGGTCAGTATTGATAAACAAAATATACTGAAATAAATTATACTCTATATGTGATTCTATCATGCTCATATGTGTTCTAAGGCAGTAAAAAAACTGTATATGTGATTCTATCATGCTCATATGTCTTCTTAGGACAGTAAAAAAAACTTATATGTGATTCAATCATACTCATATGTGCTCTAAGGCAGTCAAAAAAATGTATATGTGATTCTACCATGCTCATATATGTTATAAGGCAGTAAAAAAATTTATATGTGATTCAATCATGCTCATATATGTTCTAAAGATAGTAAAAAAACTGTTTTTGTGATTCTATCATACTCATATATATATATATATGTGCTCTAAGGCAGTAAAAAAACTGCATATGTGATTCTATCATGCTCATATGTGTTCTAAGGCAGACAAAAAACTGTACATGTGATTATATCATGCTCATATGTGTTATAAGGCAGTTAAAAAACTTTATATGTGATTCAATCATGTTTATATGTGTTCTAAAGGCAGTAAAAAAACTTTATATGTGATTCTACCATGCTCATATGTGCTCTAAGGCAGTAAAAAAATTGTATATGTGATTCTACCATGCTCATATGTGTTCTAAGGTAGTAAAAAAACTTTATATGTGATTCTATCATGCTCATATGTGTTCTAAGGTAGGAAAAAAACTTTATATGTGATTCTATCATGCTCATATGTGTTTTAAGGCAGGCAAACAACTGCATACATAATTATATCATGCTCATATGTGTTCTAAGGCAGTCAAAAAAACTGTATATGTGATTCTACCGTGCTCATATGTGCTCTAAGGCAGTCAAAAAACTGTATATGTGATTCTATCATGCTCATATGTGTTCTAAGGTAGGCAAAAAACTGTATATGTGATTATATCATGCTCATATGTGTTCTAAGGTAGTCAACAAAACTTTGTATGTGATTCTATCATGCTCATATGTGCTTTAAGGCAGTCAAAAAACTTTATATGTGATTCTATCATGCTCATATGTGTTCTAAGGCAGGCAAAAAACTGTATATGTGAGTATATCATGCTCATATGTGTTCTAAGGCAGTCAAAAAAACTATATATGTGATTCTATCATGCTCATATGTGCTCTAAGGCAGTCAAAAAACTGTGTATGTGATTTTATCATGCTCATATGTGTTTTAAGGCAAACAAAAAACTGTATATGTGATTATATCATGCTCATATGTGCTCTAAGACAGTAAAAAAAACTGTATATGTGATTCTACCATGCTCATATGTACTCTAAGGCAGTCAAAAAACTGTATATATGATTCTAGCATGCTCATATATGTTCTAAGGTAGTAAAAAAATTGTATATGTGATTCTATCGTACTCATATGTGTTCAAAGGCAGTAAAAAAACTGTATATGTGATTCTATCATGCTCATATGTGTTCTAAAGTAGTAAAAATATTATACTGAAATATTATATAAAAGGTCAGTATTGATAAACAAAATATACTGAAATAAATTATATGCAATGCACGTAAGTTAAGACAATCAAAGTTATATGAAATCTAACGACATGCAATACATCACATGAAACTTTCATACCTGAGAGACACCTGCAAACGAAGTTCCTCTGTTCTGCAAAAAATGGTTGATCTCATCCTGGAGAATGTCAGCAATTATTTCATGGAAGTGGTCATGCATTGTGTCCTTAACGATATGACGTACATCACCCCAAGAATCAGTCGGATGCTTGGAGGTAATGTTGACGGGAGAAGTCTCTGAGCCGTGACTGGAGGAAGCAACGACTGGTGAGGTATTCATATTACTCCCAAACCCGAACACACGACCCTTTTTGGGTTCACCTGCTGCAGTCACCCATGCTGCAGGATCAAATGATGGATGCTGAGTAGAGTCATCGCCATATCGCTCTACCATTTGTTGCTCATATGACTCCTAAAAAATAATGTTTACAGTATGAATTAATAATTAAGAATTATATTATTTATGATAACTTGTATATTAAAATGATTATTAATACGATAAATATATACCGTTGTCATTCTCGCCTTCTCCGATACGAACTCTCTCGTGGTCTTACATTTATATGTTTGAACAAATACATCATTGTATGGCACAATGCCTCATTTTCTACTTCCTGCGAAGTGAAATGACAAAAGATTTAGTTAACAAGTTTGCAACAATACTTATAAAATTGATTTATTTATATATTGATGAGTTACCATTTTCTTCAGGTGGCTCCCAAAAGTCCTATATCTACCTGTATGTAGATGGGCTTCAGACATTTTTGCTCGATTTTGTGCAGCCTTCGCTGAGCGGTTTCAAAATGAATCTTTAGCCCACTTGTCATACATTGCATCCCAAACATTTGACCTGATAGTAGGAGGTCCATGGCCCTTCCACTGCAGTGGATCATCTATCCCGCCAGATGCTTTTCTTGCTGCAGTCTTCATATTGTGCATCATGTCTGCAAATCGATTGACAACCACCTTCTGCCACACCTTCCTTGCATCATGTTCCTCCATCGTAGTCGCGAAGCGATTCGAAGCCTACAAATATTTTTAGAAAGTTAGTAGACATAACTATAACAAATAATTAAATATGAAACACATTAACTGTGACAAACAACTGTATATCATGAATGATGACCATAATATGTCTATCACTTCTTTTGGATACTCTTTTCATTGAGTGATCAATCCTGTTAGATGTTGAAGTAGTGAATTCCTAATATCGTGTACTACTTCTTGTGGCTCGAACCTCGTGCTGCACATGAATTGGTACACAGTAAATATCAATATACAATATTTATAAGATATGCAATAAGTGAAAACGAAATACTTATGGTCGATTATTGATATACACTATTTGAATGAGTCTTCTTGTGCCAGACTGAGAAGACCCTGCATCTTGTGTTGGCTCCTGACTTGTATGATCAACAGGTGTAGGTGGGTCATGTACATGTGAAACATCATCTGTAAAAAAATACGTTAGAAATTCTCAGAATGCGCATTTCAACTAATCAAGCATCCAATTAGTTAAATGATATACCTATCAAAAGAGCCCGTGAAGATGAAGGCTGAGACTGGCTATTACTGGATGAACAACCACTGTAAGCTCCATGAACCATATTCTAACAAATAAAAAATGTCATGCAATACATTCAAATTGTTTTAAATCATTCACATCAAATATTTCAATACATTCAAATAATTCAAATCAAGTATTGCAATACATTCAAATAATTCAAATCATTGGAATACCTACAAATCATTCAAATCATTGCAATATATTTCAATACATTCAAATAATTCAAATCAAGTATTGCAATACATTCAAATCATTGGAACACCTGCAAATCATTCAAATCATTGCAATACATTTCAATATATTCAAATAATTCAAATCAAGTATTACAATATATTCAAATCATTAGAATACCTGCAAATCATTCAAATCATTACAATACATTCAAATCATTGCATCATTCACACCAAGTATTGCAATACATTCAAATAATTTAATTCATTCACATCAAGTATTGCAATACATTCAAATCAATGTCACACATTTCTATATATTTAAATAATTAAAATCATTCACATCAAGTATTGCAACACATTCAAAACATTGGAATACATTCAAATGGAGGTTTATATTACAAGATTTTGCTCACTAGCTCGAGAATTCTTCCTTATCACTTGTTCGACTTTCATATTCTTCTTCTTCTTCTTTATCTTCTTCTTCATTGTTTGCCCATCCACTTGGTATATCATTTGGATCATATTCTTCTATGAATGTTTCATCGACCAATGGAGTATGACATGCATATCATGCGCAATATCGTGACCATAAGAGAAGTCATAGATATCATTTGATTGATAGTAATCACTCTCTTTAATTAACTTGTCTTTTTGTAACTGATCATACTCAGGGTATAGTTTGGACTTCACCTTGGAAACTGCCCACCATTCATTTCTATCTGACTTTTTTGTACTCGGATATGAAGTATAATAAACTTGTTGAGTTTGTGAGGCTAATATGAATGGTTCATATGTTCCAAACCTTGATTTATGATTCACCTCCACAATGCCTGAGGCTTTGTCGACTCTTGTTGCAGTTAGATCAAACCAATGACACTTGAATAAAATTACCCTATTATTTATGCCTAAGTAAGTCAACTCCATTATTTCCTTTATAACACCGTAGTAATCATGTTCATTTTCACCATAGCTGCTACCCTTGACACACACGCCACTATTCATCATTGATGTGTTTATACCACAGTCTTTTATATGAAATCGATAACCATTTATGATGTACCCGTTGTAACATTGCACAACTTTGGTTGAACTATTTTGTAAATCACATATTCCTTGATCTTTAACATCAGCATGGCGGACCAACAAACATAAACAATGATTGTGATTACGACCAATTAAATAACTTAGTGTTGTTTACAAGTACACAATTTATGTGAGCATCCTTACCAACTCTTTCAACCACTCCACAAACTTAGTTTCACGTTCTTTTTGTACTTCTGCATCAGTGAGATGTGAAACTTCTCTTCGCAACTCCAGATCAAATCGTCTGTAAACCACAAATACTTATAATACCGAACAATATATGCACATATAGAACATAAAAGGATTTAGAATTGTGTTGCGTCTACATATACTTACACGATGTATGGATCGATCGCTAAGCAATTAAAAAGAATATAGATGTGTGTTGCGTCTTTCTCTCGATCTGCCAAGAGTCTTGATCGGCAACTACCAAATGCATGCCCAAGTGGTTGAAATATCGATAGTTTGTCAGCTACAATTACTTGTTCTCCATCATCGTTACAAGGCGGGCATGTATAACATGTTGGAATGTGAGGTTCAAAGTACATAGATGAGAAACTTGAAATCTCTTCTAAAGTGTACGCCTTACAAATAGAGCCTTCTACTTTTGCTTTATTATGAACCATTTTTTTGAGGTCAAACATGCATCTGTCAAAAATATATATTTCAAATTTGAAATATCTATCACTGAAGAGACAAATATAAGAAAACATATACCTTTCAAATAGGTACATCCACCGATATTGCACAGGACCACCAACCCTTAGTTCATATGGCAAATGTATAATCAAATGCTCCATAACATCAAAAAATGCTGGCAGAAAAATATTTTGTAGCAGACAAACAGTAGTGATGACAGAGTCCTCAAGATTCTTTACATCAGATACTACGACTTTCGATGTGCACAATGTTCTAAAAAATCCACTCAACTCAGACAATACCCCCCATATAGGTTTGTCTAACATATTACGTAATGCTAGGAGTATCAATCGTTGCATAAAAATATGACAATCATGGCTCTTCAACCCATATAATTGTCCATCATCAATCTTCACAACCCGAGCAATGTTAGAGACATATCCATCTGGAAATCTCAGCTGTCTCAACCATTGACATACCTGCTTTATTTAATCAGGTCCAAGCATGTACCTTGCCTTTGGTTTCAATACTTTGCCATTATACTCTTTGAGTTCCAATTCTGGTCTTTTACATATTACTTTTAAATCCATACGGGCCTTCGGATTATCCTTCATTTTTCTTTTAACATTTATTACTGTATTGAACACATTATCAAATACATTTTTCTCCATGTGCATCACATCCAAATTATGTCGTATCAATAAGTTTGGCCAATATGGTAGTTCTCAAAAAATAGATTTTTTTGTCCAATTGTGATCCTTCCCAAATCCAAGGAAGGGCATCGGACTACGGGCATCTGTTAATACATCTGGAAAGTATCACTATCTTCTTAAAATCTCTATACCAGACAATCTTATGGGTGAACCTTCCATTTCAGTTGTGCCTGCTCAAAACACATTCCTTTATCATTGAAACGGATGGTCATTGTGTAGAAATCGACGATGACACTCAAACCAGCAAGGCTTCCTTCCATGCGTCAATCTAAAAGTTTTTGTATCCTCCATGCAGTACAGACATGTCAATCTCCCATGTGTGCTCCAACAAGATAACATACCATATGCAGGGAAGTCACTAATTGTCCATAGAACAACGACCTTCATATTGAAATTTTATTTTTTTGGGCATCATACGTGGTAATACAGTCATCACATAGTACTTTTAGTGCATCAATCAATGACCTTAAATATATATCAAGCTTTTGGCTAGGTGAGGTCAGACCAGGGATCAATAGAGACAAGAAAAGATTTGGATGCTTCATACATAAGCTTGATGGAAGGTTGTATGGAGTTACAAATACTGGCCAACATGAGTATGAAGTTGATCTACCCTCAAATGGATTAAATCCATTTGTACATAGACCGAGTCTAACATTTCTCACTTCCATTGCGAAATTCTGATGAGTACGATCAAAGTGCTTCTAAGCTTCCGCGTCAACAGGATGCGTGATCTTGTCTTCATCATGTCGTACTTTATTTGCATGCCATCTCATGTGTTTAGCTGTCCTTGAAGACATATACAATCGTTGCAGTCTAAGAGTGATAGAAAAGTAGCGGAGCGACTTGTGTGAAACTTCTTTTGATCTTGTTCTACCATTGCCTCTAGTCTTTGGCTTGAACCGAAGATGCCCACATGATGGGCATGATATGTTGTTTTTCTGATCCTTGAAATACAACATGCAATGATTTGGACAAGCATCTATCTTTTTATACTCCATACCTAGAGCGTTGACCATAACCTTCGCACAATAGAAATTTTATGATAATTTTTCATCTTTGGGCAACATACTCTTCACAATCATGCACAAACGGTCAAAACATGATTGACTCAAATTATACTTAGACTTCAAATTCATTAGTTGAAGAACTGCAGACAAGATAGTGTGACTCTCGCAACCGTTCCAAGGTGGCTCATCAGCATCTCTAAGTAAATCATAAAATCTACTAGCTGTATCGTTTGCTGATTCTTCATCTACTGCAGTTGTTACATCACTAAGACCCATAGCAGAACCCAGTTTTGTTTCTGCGACATCAAATATCAAATCCATATATGGATTATCGTGCACCATATTCACCCGTGCATTAAAATTGTTTCTAAATTCTTCAACATGAAATGTCCAATTCTGATAATCACTAACAAAACCCTTCCTTTATAGGTGATGTCTAATGCCATGAGGTTCTACAAATCGATTGTTCTTACAAATCTTATTGGAACACCTAAACCGACCTGTGAAATCCACTGTACTGTCACTTGCTATTGCAAATTCAATAAAACTTTCAACACCATCCATATATTCATGCGATAACTCATTGTCAACAATCCTACGGTACATCCATTCACGGTTTGTAGTCATTTTATCGTATGATGTTACGAATAGTATCCTAACTAGTTAAAAGAGAATCATCAAAATGTTATGATGAAGAAAATATCAAATTTATCATGCAATATATGATGTCAAACAATCACAAAAATTATGATGCATGCATTGATAACTTAATATTTTCATATGCAAACTATTCATAACACAATACATTCATTTAAAGCATGCTTTCATTATATAATTTCACATGTAAGTCATAATCGAATTGAAAGTAACTACATGCCAGCATGGATACAATCACATCAAATATTGCAATACATCAAAAATATTCATATAAAAAAATATCAAATATGTACCTGCAGCAAACACATTCCAATATCCCGCTAACTACTACCATGCCTAGCATGAAATCCTTACTCCAAAAATAAGAACACTTCTATTCTCACACATTAAAATCATGCTCAGCATGATCTCCAAACTCCAACAAAGCAGTCCTAGATATCAACAACTAAGTGAGTGTGTGAACAGTAAAGTGTTGCATCCAATAAATTAAATAACATGTGATGCGCTTGCATCACTTACTCATCATGGGTATTTACCCGATTTGCATTGTTTTTGTCACTTACTTACCATGGGTGGCGGGGCACAAACGGGATCCATTGAGAAATTTGCAAGAGACACTATTTAAAATGAAGTCACCCTCTACCAAAAGAAAAAAATTTAGAATAAACATCGAAGTCGGATGGGATTCTGGCGAGGCGGAACGCCTCCCACGCGTCGACCACCTCTCAGTTCGGCCCAACAGGTTTTCGAGTTCGGCCGTCCAGTCAGTAGGCCAACAATGTACGACAATGACACGAGGTCTTCAGAGGCAGTGATCGTCCCCCGGAGCGGCAGACATGGGGTGAGGCTGTGGTTCAGGAACCCTGCGATCGCTGGGTGCCCCCCAGCCCATTGCCCCCCTGCCAAAAAAAAAGAGGCAGGAGGGGCGACCCTGTGCCAAAAAAAAAAATGAGGCAGGGAGTCGCCCCCCCTGCCCGAAAAAAAAGAGGCAGGGAGGCAACCCCCTGTCGGAAAATCAAGGGGGGCAACCCCCTGCCGGAAAATCAAGGGGGCGACCCCCTTGCCCAAATAGAAAAATGAGGCAAGGGGGGGCGACCCCCTGCTGGAAAAAAAAGAGGCAGGGGGTCACCCACCCCCTGCCGAAAAAAAAGCCGAAAAAAGAGGCCGAGGGGCGACCCCCTGCCGGAAAAGCAGGGGGGCGACCCCTTGCCAGAAAAGCAGGGGGGCGACCCCCCCTATCGAAAATAAAAAATGAGGCAGAGGGGTGACCCCCTGCCGAAAAAAAAATGAGGCAGGCGCCCCCCTTGCCAAAAAAAAAATGAGGCAGGAGGGGCGACCCCTTGCCGAAAAAAAAATGAGGTAGGGGTCGCCCCTCTGCCCGAAAAAAAAGAGACAGGGGGCGACCCCCTGCCGAAAAAAAAAGAGACAGGGGGGCGACCCCCTGCCAGAAAAAAAAAGAGGCAGGGGGTGCCCTCCCCCCCCCCTTGCCGGATTCTCAGAGCAAAAATAAAAAAACACAAACAAAGAGGGTTTTCCTCAGGGGTCGCAACGACGGTGGTGATGGTCGATGGAAACCGAGAGAGGGGCCCAAATCCAAGGTAGCCGGATAGAGGGATGGGGCAGTCGACAGAGAGCGGTGCGGTCACCGATAGCTAGAGAGAGGGATGGGGCGATCGACCGAGAGCGGGAGGGGGGCAGTCGCCGATAGATAGAGAGAGGGATGGGGCGGTTGACAGAGAGCGGGAGGGGGGCGGTCGCCGTTAGCCAGAGAGAGGAAGGTGTTGGTTGCCGGAGAGCGGACGAAAACAGGCATGGAGAGAGAGAGAGAGAGAGAGAGAGAGAGAGAGAGAGAGAGAGAGAGTAAAAAAAAATCAATTTCATGCCCTAGGGCATTTTACATCGACATTTAGTGATGGATGGGTGACAGAAATATTCTATCGCTACTCCATAGCTAAGTAGCATCGACATTTAGCGACAGAATATTTTTGTCGCCCACTCCGTCGCTAAGTAGCGACGGGAAAACTTCCGTCGCTAATGACGACTGATTTTGCGACAAAAACTTTTGTTGTTAATCCGTCACGACTTAGCGACGGAGTGGGCGACGAAAATATTTCTGTCGCTATTTTTGTAAAAACTTTGCAAGTTAGCAACGACTGGTCTTCTCTTGCTAATCCGTCGCAACATTGCGATGAAAAAAATTCATCGCAAAGTTTCGTCGCTAACTGACATTTTTCTTGTAGTGTTTCTTGAATACGAGGGCGAGGAACACACTTCAACTTTTCCAACATTTCTTCCCATTCTCCTTCCCCTGTCTTGTCAAACAACTGTGAACCCAATATTTCCAGTGCTAAAGGAAGTCCACCCGTGACTGATACTACTTCTTGGGATATCAACATAAATGGATCGAGAGGCTGGCTAGTCCCGAAAGCATGCCAACTAAAGAGCTCAAGTGATTCCTTTGGATCCATTTCTTCATGTCAATAAATCTCATGATCCTTCACATGATGCACATTTTAGTAAGTGCTTATCTCTCGTTGTTATTATGACCCGACTTCCTTTCTCAAATCAGTCTCGTTCACCAGCCATATTTTTCATCAACATCATCAAGAATAATGAGGACTTTTTTGCAACGGCATCTCTGCCTTATTTAGGTTGCACCATCATCCACATCATATATTGCTGGGTCATCGAGTTTTGCAATCCGAGAAATGAGTTGTTTTTGCAACGTGATCATCCCATTGTGTTGTCCTGCTGCTTCCCTGATATTTGAAATAAAGTAGACATCATCGAACCTATCAGAGATTCTATTATAGATGACTTTGGCTAGTGTTGATTTTCTGATGCCCCTCATCCCACAAATGCCTATCATTCTAACATATCTTCACCTTCGATGTTCAACAATTCCATCATCTTGTCTACCCGAGGCTGGATTCCAATAGGGTGCTTGGTGAGGTCCAATGTATTGCATTTGTGCTCATGCAAAACCTTATTGACGATTATTTGGGTCAATTGTGGCTCTTTTCTGCATGTTTTAATCATTAAAGCAGCACCAATAAGAGGAGATGCAATAGGAAAATGTCTTTTAAACATTTTTCAGATATATGTTCATCAAAGAAATCACTATGGTATTTGGTTTTTCTTTTAATGACGAGGAGCCCCCACCGAGAACCAGGTCACTCTGCAAGGTCAACCTCAGACCGATTAAAGTCTTAAAGATACCTGCATATCAAGTGGGAGTCGAACCTGAGATGAAGGGCTCATCATCTTCTCCCCAAGCTCACTCCCACTCCGGCGATTGGCGAATGTTGGTATTTGATAATGCATTTCGTTGAAAAAAGGATTCATGAAGGAGTACGGATCCCATCATTTTTGACATAGGACGGGATCTATCCTACATTCAATCCTACCCATCCAACCAACGGTTAAGACTAAGATTGGTCCACATTCTCACCAGAATGTGGATTAATCCTACACCTGTTTGATTGGCTGGATGTAATTAGATCTTTCTAGATATTGTTAGAAAAAAGGATCAGGTTTTTCAAAAGGTTGCCATGTCCAATTCAATAAGGAAAGAATAAAAGCTATAAATTTTGAGCCCAAATGCATTTAAAACCACGCTCAATGGAGCAAATTAGAATTAAAACTGGTAAAGGAACCCCTTATTTGAAAGGGCATGGTCCCGAAGCATACCCACCATCAGATATGTAACAAAGAAGGATGCAAAAGGGTCACAACATATGACCCCAACTCCCACCATCAGATATGTAACAAAATTGAAGGGTGTAAAGGGGTCACGGACTGAATTGGGCTCATTCTTGGGTCTAGGTTATTAGAGCAGATCTACTACTTTAGCCAGTGTTGGAGATGGGAGTGGAAAAGTAAATGCGTGGTGAGGTGAGGATGCAGTTGAAAATGGCCCATCTCCATCCCCTTCTCCACTCTCAATACCATTGTCATCTCCCAAAGCAGGTTCCTGTAAAACCCACCCGACAAAGTTGGGGGGGGGGGGGGAAAGGTAAAAAACAAACAAACAATCGAATGGAGAAGACTTCACTTGTTGTGAGAACCTCACCCCCTCATGATCATCGGGTGGGAGGGTGACGTTTATCCTCACCCACCATGAGGGCTCTATAAAGAGCCCAAACGGTGAGCCTCTCTGCCCACGAGAAAGGGAATCAAGAGAGGAAGAGTTGCAGAGAGTCGCCGGGTGGAGAGAAAGGTAAAAAAAACATTATAACTCCAACCGTCTCCCTCACTCATCATGGAAACTTCACGATCATTGGGTGGGAGGGTGAGGTTTATAGAGCCCTCACGGTGAGCTTCTCTGCCCACCAGAAGAGGGAATTGAGAGAGGAAGAGTTGTAGAAAGCAAGAGTGAGTCCCAAAAGAGAGAGAGAGAGAGCATACGTCGAGAGCGTCGAGAATGAGGGAGGCAGTCACAGGACCACCTCAGGTACGCCCTTCTGGCTTGCGGTGCAACCCAGACCGAACCAAGTAAAAATAGAAAATAATTCAGTCTATCGAATCGGTCTGGACTGAACCGGTCCGACTTGATCGTACCGACTCAGTCAGACGAATCGGTTTGGGTGTGAACCCAGACCGGGTTGAGTCTGACAAAGACCGACTCGGTCTGCTTCAGTCTAGATTGAGTCTGGTCAACTATTTTGAACTCCATTAAGCACCATTTCGAGTCGGCATAGTGCTCAGACAAGATAACTATGCACCTGGCGTTCGGTCGCTCTCCAAAGGTTTTTGTCAATCCTTTTCCCACTCTTCAATTCCTCGTCATCCATGAAAGCACAAACCCCTTTATGTTTCAGAGCTTCGAACATGTGTCCAGTGAACCCATTGCGGGTGTCCGTGCCTCTGAAGCTCAAGAAGACTTAGTACTCAACAGATGAAGAAGAAGAGGAAGAAGTATTGAGAGGAGATGGCATGGTTCAAACTCTTTTAGGTGTTCTGCAAAGAGATGATCGGCTGCTTTTCAAGAAGAGAAGCGCATGGGTGCTATTATTGCTATCCACACCATTATTTGTTGTCCTATAGAAGAATCCACTCACTAACTCTCTCTCTCTCACACAAACCCCGCCCCTTTGTGGGTCCGCTACAGCAGAAAGGGGTGGAGTGACATTGGTAATGTCACCCAGCGTCCGATCCTCTCTCTTGTTGAGCCTTTGGCTCTGCATTTGAATTGGAAAGCATCTCCTGTTTACCTAGGAAAGAAAATTTACTATAGTAAAAAAAAAAATTCCGTTTGCCATCTGCTACTTACCTATTCAAAAAAGTTTACTACAGCCAAAACTCTCTCTCCAATAGCAAACTTGCAAACAGTAATATGAATAGGGCTATCAATGGATTGGGTTTCACTCGAATCGTTCCTATACCAAACTCTATTGGGTCAGGATTTGGTGATAAAGGAAGCCTAATTGGAATTCGTGTCTAATCCAAACAGTCCAATTAGTATATGGAGCCAGATATCGTATGTTAAATTTCATACAAGATCTGTGTTCCAATTAGGATCCACAATTTTTCGATGTAAAAAAAAATTTGTTAGTGTTGTCTCTTGTGACTATAGATTCATGTGGTGGTTGGTGATGAAACTTATTATGAAGGGACTTCTGCATGAACATATTAGCACAATATGTTGGTGATACTTGTGATATTTGAGGGTGCACTATTGTGTGTTTCTGTTGCGCATGGGCCCAAAATTCACATTAGAGTTGCTAAATGGCTTGTTTCCCAATATGATCAGCAACCAGGACCCAGTCCTCACTGTGCAACTCCATTGGCTTGGGTCTCATAAGTGGTTGATCACCCTGGCAACATGGCCAGTTTTACAACTTAATTAAATGAGTCACTTGAGTATTTGAGAATCCATCCTTTCAGCAAGAGTCTCCCTATGCATATCGACCAAGTGGGTTGGTAATCATCGATCGGTATGTAAAGCACATAGTTTCCCACCAAACATTTTGAGCCTACATAAGGGCTTCACACAAATTTATTGTAGGTTGAGGCTTGATTTGATCATAATCACCAGCTAATTAGATCAAGAACTGCTCGGATCACCGGAAAAGGGTGGCTATCATTGCTGAACTTGGGGCGAACCCTTTTCACATGTATGGTATGGTGCAGTTGTACATGCATTTACCTGTCAACATGAAATGCATGCTAATTTCCACCACTTTTAATTTATCTTAAAGTATTCTGAACATGCAGCTGCATTCTATATGGACAAAATTACTGGGGTCGAGCTTTTGAATCATCAACTCCCGACACGGGAGCAGGTTTTCTCAAGGGTTGAAAAATCAACACCACAAATAATGCAAGTGTGCACACCTTTACTATTTTCTTTATTTTTAACCATACAAATAATGTGTTTTACATGTCAAATTAGTAGGGATCATGTGTTGTCAGTATGGGTATCGGCTCTGAATCGTTTGGCTACCGATTCATCTGTATCAACTGTTAGGTGACCTCTTTGTTTTTTTTTTTTTTTTGAGAAAGTTGGGTAACCTTCCATATCAAATACCGAATAATTTTCTTTGAAGCAGCCCGAATCACACCAAATGTCCTTCCAAAATCGTGTCTTGCTCCAATTTCTCAATTTGACACGAAAGGAAGCCTCAAATAGAGGGATGATTTTTAACCAACCATTTCAAATACCGGATCCTTGGATCCATTTGGTACCTCCCATCCATTGTCAAGGCCAACCAATCAAGTTATATTTATATGCTTGATAATATCAATCCATGGTTTATGCTCAACAAACAATGAACAAAGCTGCTTGAATAAAAATGCCTTATTCCATCTCCCCAACTCTTTAATACCAAGGACCCCAACCTCTCTAGGGCTGGAGACAAGCTCCAACGATGCGAGGTGTGCCTTTTCCTTGGTCCCTTTCCCAGACCAAAGAAAGATTTGAAGTGCCTTATTAAATTTTATTTTTGTCTTGCCCGGGATTTGAAATATCTGGATGTGGTGCAGTACAAAGCAAGTAAAAACATGCTTAATTAGTGTGGCTCTTGTGCGAACCGCGCCCACTTTTAAGTCACGAATATTGGCGATATTGTGAAAATATCGTTGTACATTCCGATATTAAAAACAAAAAACAATCCATTGTGTGGGGTGAGGGCCTTGGTTGCTAGACAGGAAGTCAAGGTTCGATTCCCGTGAGCTGTCATCCTTCTGAGCAAGGCAAATTATAGATTCTTCTCAATACCAGCTATTGCTATTCTGATCATTCTCAAAAGGCAAAGTCAAGAAAGGTCTTAAAAGCCCCAAGGGGGTTGGAGTATTAGGGTGGGGGCCTTGCTGCTAGATGTGCAGTCAAAGGTTCGATTCCTATGGGTGTCACTCCCCTGCGCAAGCTAACGCGTAGCATAGGTCCCAAGGGGCAAGGGTCTTAGTTTTGAAGTTTTATGCAACCGGCACGACGACCGTAGGTATGGCAGGCTGAGCCAGCACAATCAGGTCTTTGTGCTGGGTGCAGTTTATTCAGGTTATAAATTCCAAAAAAAAAGCAGGTCTTAAAGATTTGCAAGTTGTCTGAAAGGCAAGCAATAGGAACAACACTACCTGTAGTTGGGCTTCATGTCAGATCTTCGTTCAGACAAAGCGATGCAAGAAAATCTAAAATGGAAGAAACATTCAATAAAAAACTTGAAAACTTTAGGCAGAACTTCCAAAAAAAACGCAGGTCGGGAAGGGGTTTTGCCCCTTTCGCCTTATACCTAGCCTGCTGAGTCCTAAGTCAGCCTGGGTGCAACCCAGACCAAACCAAGTAAAACTAAAAAAATAATTCAGTTGATCGAACTGGTTCAGACTGAACCGGTCTGACTCGATCAGACAAACCGATCTGGTTGTGAACCTAGACCGGGTCAGGTCTGACAAAGACTAACTTAGTCTGGTTTAGTGCAGACTGAGTCTGGTCTGACAGGTTCTCAGTTTCCTGTTTGGATCTGGACCAGGCCGAATCTATGTCCAGTTCAATCTAGTCGGTATAAATGGATCCAAGTTGAACCTGATTCAAGACAAAAAAAATGAACCTAGATCTGGTATGGAGTAGATAGAACAATATTTGATCCAGATCATAACTAAATATGGATCCAATTTGAGACTGCTAAGATCAGTTTTAGATCCAATATATAGCTGGATTTGGATCCAACCTATAGATGGATAGATCAGTTTTGGATTCAAATCAGGGATCCAAATAAAAATTGAGTCTAAATTCAGATCATAACTGGACCTGGATCCAGTTTGTAGTTTATTATAAATCTTTGAGAATCCAATTAAGTTTTTAAACCAAACCAAATTGGATAGACTAAGTTCAGTAAACCTAGTACTCTAAACTTAGATTGAACCCGTTTTTGACCTAGGATGAGTAAGGCCAAATTATAAGAGTTAAAATAACAATATTATCCGATGCTTTAAGAGTTGAAAATCCGGGTTCCGACTCGGGTTCTCTCTTTTTATATCGTTTGAAGTTTCGAGTTCCGACTCAGATTTCCCGTTTTGATCCGATGCTCGTATTGGACCAAACTTTTCCTTACATTCTCTTTCAGGTTAAAGGACAAACCTGAACTTCCCCTTCAGGATAAGGGATAATCTTGAAACACCAACAATCATTATCGCTCAATTCTCAAGTATCTTAGAACGTTGGTCTCTCTTTCAACTCTCCATTGAAAGACCCAGTGCTCGTACTGGTGTGCATTTTTCGAAACCCAATGCTCGTACTGGTGTGCATTTTGAAAAAACCCAGTGCTTGTGCTGGTGTGCATTTTCGAAACCCAGTGCTCGTACTTGTGTGCATTTTTCGAAACCCAGTGCTCGTACTGGTGTGCACTTTCGAAAACACAGTGCTCATTCTGGTATGCATTTTTGAAACCCAGCGCTCGTACTGAGGCATTTTCGAAAACCAGTGCTCGTACTGGTGTGCACTTTCGAAAACACAGTGCTCATTCTGGTATGCATTTTTGAAACCCAGCGCTCGTACTGAGGCATTTTCGAAAACCAGTGCTCGTACTGGTGTGCACTTTTGAAAACACAGTGCTCGTACCGGTATGCATTTTCGAAACCCAGCGCTCGTACTGGGGCATTTTTCGAAATCCAGTGCTCGTACTGGTGTGTTTTTCAAATCCAGTGCTCGTACTGGTACATCTAGCGCTCGTGCTAGTGTTTGGCTGACTGATCAGTTAGCCCTCCAGGTTTAGTCTTTGTACTAACCGTTCATCATAAATTCAAGCTCTAAATTCTCAATTTCAACCTTCGGGTTACCATTTTTGTCAAGAAAATCAATCTTTTTCTCTTGCGAAGGACCCTCTTCCAGGGAGAGTTTGAAGAGACTCGCTTTCTTCGAGAATAGTTTGCAAGACAACAACCAACTTTATACAAAAGAACATTTTTTCCAGGGAGAGTTTCGACGGAAACTCGTTTCTTTTGTGCCCCCCATTTTTTCTCATGTTTGGCCAACCCCTTCATAGATGAGCCTCTTCTAGGGAGAGTGTGATGGACTCGTTCCTCTGTGATACTTTCTCAACTTTGTTTTTCGGTCGCCTTTCCACAAGAGAAGCCCAGAGATAAGGAGTTTTGACGAAAACTTAATTTCTCTTCGAAAGTTCCATTTTGCAAACACCTTCTCTTTGGGGAAGAGAGGAATATTTCCAACTTCCCATTCAGGTAAGGGATAAGCCTGAGTCTCTCTTTTTGGGGAAAAGGAGAGGAGAATTTTATCACGGACATGTCAATCGATATCAAGCAATTACACTCATCAAAGATTCCAAGAATACTTTGCCAATTTGCTATCAAAAGTCATTGTTGATGTCAAAGCTTTCATCGCATAAAGAATTACCTCAAGCTATCTTCAGTATTATTTTCAGAAGGATAAGACTTTTGACCAATATTCGATTAAGTAAAATGAGCATAACTTTGCACTCCAAACTCAGAATTGAGTGAGGTTTGGTGCATTGAACTTGTATCTTAGAGAAAAATCTTCTTGTTCTATGATTTTGGTTAAATTAGGGTCTAAAAATCGAGGGTACTAAACTCATATTAGGAGCTTAGAGCCCACGCTACACTTGTAAGTTAAAGTAATTTATTGCTTATAAATATTTTTTACTTAGTTGTACACTCATCCAAGCACACTAGCTTAGGCAGGACGTCGGAGAACCAGATTTGAACTAATAACATAATTAACATGAATAATATCCACAAAAATCCTGCCATATGAATCAATCTTATAAAATTCTTCTTCCAAACAGGCTTCAATGGAGATTCTTGAAAGCCCTAATCAAGAAGAAAAAAAAAAGAATAAAGAAGAGCATAAGAAAAAGAAGAAAAGAAGAAAAAAAAAGAAGAAAAAAAAAGAAGAAAAAAGAAAAGCTCCAATCAACAAGAATATAAAAAAAGAAGAAGAATGAACAAGAGAAGAAGAATAAGAACAACGAAGAAAGGGCCAGGCAGCCTCGCCTCCACCCCTCCACCGGTTGCTGCCCCTTTGCCAGCTTCTACCTAGAGAAAGCTAGTCCTTCGGCATGGCCACCACCCCTTCACCGATCGCCGCTGAGAGAGCACCACCCCTATGGCCGCTACACAGGAGAGAGAGAGACAACTTCGAGAGAGAGTGTCGGGCGTGCAAGAGATGGTCCAGTGCGCCCGCTGATGTTTTTTTTAATTATGTTCTCCCATCCTGTTATTTTCGTAACCAAGGAAGGTGGAACGAAAAATGATGCCGGTTTTTGGACATGGCCTCCAACGTTTGAAACAAAGTGTTTTTTTCATTTTTTTGTGTTGCACGACGAACGTGACGCACCAACAAACGTACTCTCATGGAACAATCACAGATGCACAATTAAGGTTGCAAAAAAAAAAATTTTAATGATGCTTGAACATGGCAAGACAACACATCCTATGACGGGACACGATGAATTGTTCCGTTCTTTGTTGTCGAATCAAACACACCCTTATTGAATGAGCTCAAACCCAACCCAGTCAGAAGTTTTATCTTTCAGGGTTGTACAAAATTGTCTCCCAATTTACAATTGCAAAGTACAAAGCAAAAACTTGTTGGAACAAACGATGGCAAAAAACAAGATTTAGAAAAATTGAGATCTTAAACTTAGAGACACGTTTTTATGATCACTATCTTTATAACTTCAATCACCCAATTTCAGAATTTCTGAAGATGCAAACAAGCTTTGTACGCAACTGAGTTTTCAAGATACAACTAGGCTTGGACCTCAAGAGTGTGACTGCTTCGCAAGATCAGGTGACCTCTCCCACAGGTTGAACTTTGTAATTTAAACAAGATCAAAAGAATAAAAGAAAAAATCTTGAGAATCAAAAAATTTGATGAACCAAAATACAGAAATGAAAAGATTTATAGACTTTAGGAAGGCCAACACATTTATTTTTTTGTGATAAATGATATTAAAGGCCATAAATTCAACAATTTTAAAATTAGACGAAAATTATCCTTAACTGTCACCCACCATTGACTAATGGTCAAGGACCTCCAAAATCGTTCAAAAGTCACAACACCCCATAAACATGATATAAATTCTTTTTAAATACTTTCAAACGGCCAAACCAATCAAGAAACGAAAACTTTTATAAAGAATGTGAACTTTTTTCTATTATTAAAATAAAGAATATTTTGAAACTTTTCCCAACTAAACTCAGGTTGTTTCACTCTAAATTAACTCTTCATGCTGAACACTTACCCTTCAAAACTCTAAACTTTTCCTATTATTTCTTTTAGAGAGTGTAATGTATTAAGTGTACTATAAGTAAGGTAAGTAGGACAGCTGACGAGAAGTCGCCAAAGTCCAGATACAAAGAGCAAATAGCGTGCATGAAAATACATTCGATGCAGTAAAGAAATCAATCATAATTACTTCTAGCAGCATTTTCCGAATGCCACTAAATCTCTATTGTCCTCTCAACAGCAAATGTGTCGTTTGATGAGTGCCACTATATTTTCAGTGAGAACATCAATTGCCATTAGATTACTAAACCGTTTGCACGACGGAGAGCCCAAATACCATACGAAGATCACAATTTGACATAGTAAATATGCTTTTTATTTGCATTTTATTGAGAAATTTCCAATTCCGGTGGCTTATCTCACTCTATGAAAATCTTACGCTTTTATTGTTCCCAATAAGTTTCCCACATCATATTTTATTCATCCATAATATGCAGTAGAGTGAATTGGTCACAACTGTGTGAGCTCATGCAGAGCCATTCACAAAGACAATATGTAGCACCATAGAGTCTCACTGATAAAGATGGGGTGGGAGACGAGGGCGCAGCAGGACTTGAAGAGGAGTTACCTTGGGCATTGTTAGGCCGAACCCCTCAGTCATGTCGACAGGCCCATCCTGGGGTGTAGACCACTCAAAACTATGAAGCAAACATGCCAATGTCAAGTGAGTAACTTTGGTTGCTAGCGATGAACCGGGGCACGATCGCCGACCCGAACCAAATGGAAAGAATTCGAAGCTCTGACCACCAGAATTGGTGTCGTTGTTGCTTGTCAAGAACCTTTCTGGCTTGAACTCTTCCGGGTTTGGCCATAAGGCTGGGTCCCTCTGTATCTTCCATACATGAACAAACACCATTGTGCCCACTGGTATGTCATATCCGCCTACATTGACCGGCTCAATCGACTCATGTGGGATCAGCAGCGGGCCCACTGGGTGTAGGCGCATGGCCTCCTTGAGTATGGCTTGCAAGTATGTGAGTTTGTTGATGTCTGATTCGTCCACTTTTCTTTCCCTGCCTACGTGGAAGTCCAACTCATCTTGGGCCTTCTTCAACACGTGGCGGTTGTTCAATAGAAGAGAGAGTGCCCACACCAGAGTATACGATACGGTGTCTGTACCAGCAGATATCATTGTCTGCAATAATTGAAGTTCAAATATCATACACCCAGACCCTATAGGGTTTGGTTCGGGTCGGGTACTGGTAAACCAAGCCCATTGACACCCCGAATTGAAACCCTTTGTTTCCTAAGCTATTAGTTCTAAAGTTCAAGCTTAGGAAAAAAGAGTGGACGGCATTCAAAGAAAAAAAAAAAGTTTGCGGTAGTAAGAGGGTAAAAGTGGCAAATCTATCTTTTAGCTTGAGCTAACTAGGATCTGACCATAGTTAAAGGGGAGAATTATTTTTAAGACAGGTGCTCACTCATAATTTTTCAGGTGGATCTTTATAATTAGGTTAAAGGTTACACCACATATTTTTCATAAATTCATGGAAAAGATTCATTTAGTGAGCCGAGCTGAACGGCGAGCTGCTCACGTCGTTTCCCAGCCGCACCTGAGGCCTCTGTTCGACAATTTGAGTAAAAGGTTTCCTGATTTCTTTTCGGAAAACGTGAGAATAATTCCCAACAAATGGTGGCTCCGCGTGGTTCGAGGCACGTTCAAATCCCAGCTTGACTTAAAAAAAAAAAAATTAACTCACCCAAATGGTAGCCTTGATTAGTAGCCCGTTAGGACGCTCGTGAGACAAATGACCATCGTCCAGTTGACCGATAAGCACATCGATGAAGTCACCACCCTCACCTACGATGCCGGAATCCTTTCTTTGCCGGTGCTCCGCCACCCAAGTGGTGGCAAACTCATCCATCTTCTGCTCGACCCTCCTCATGGCCTTCTGGTGGCCATCCACATCCAGCCCCTTCAGCCAAGGGAGCGCATCCGCGACCGTGAACACGCCGAGCAGATAGAAGAACTCCTCAATCAACTCGCCGAACTCCCTCGCTAGCTCATCTTTTCCGGCCTTTTCTCCATCGGAATACCGTTTTCCAGCAACCATCCTCAGAAGAACATTACTGGTCAGGCGGCTCAACCGCGACTTCATCTCTACCGGCTCGACGTCCCCGCAGCATCTATACAAGCCTCTCGCGAGGGAGTCCACTTCCTCGAGCCGAATGTGCTTGAGCAGCTCGATCCGTCTGTTCGATAGCAGCTCAATGGTAGAGATCTTGCGGGCCTCCCGCCAGTATGGGCCGTAAGGGGAGAAGGCGAAATTAGCGCGGTCGTAGCCGAGGAGCTTGGCGCTGAGCAGCGCGGGCCTGCTGGCGAGGGCTCGATCATTGGTGGTTAAGCACTCTTTGGCTAGCTCCATGCTGCTCACTACTAGAGCGCGCCTTTGGCCAAGCCGAAGGGCGAAGATAGGGCCGTATCTGTCTGAGAGCGCAGCGAGGGTTTGATGGAGAGGTGTGGTTCCCAACAGCACACCCATGTGGCCGACTATGGGCCAAGCACCATCAGGTTCTGGTGGCTTGGGAATCTCTTTTTGTGTCTTCTTGATCTGCCATATTCTTTGGTAGAGGAAGAGAAAAGCAAGGAGAGCAGCTACACCTCCTGCGAGTTGGAAGATGTCCATGGTGATATACATGGAGCTGGTGGTAGTCGTTGCTTCATTCTCTTATACATGTGATGTGTATATATTTCGGATGACCATCAACCTGCCTTTGCCTTTGAGGTCGCGTGTCGGGCATTTTTGCAAGTATTTTTTTGTTCTTTATAGGCAGGCATTGTCTTTCTTTCTTCATGCTTCGCGTGTTGGGCATTATTGCAGGTGTTTTTTGTTCTAGATAGGCAGGCATTGTCTTTCTTGCTTCATGCTTCACGTGTCGCTTGTTGCTCCCACTTCTTACTCTAGTAACTAATCCACAGAACCCAACAAAGTAATTGAAAGTAGAAATACTGAGAAAATTGCGTTGCGCGAAACCATGGTAATTTCAGTTTATCTTATTTTCCTGAGAAGTGTTCCAAAACGCCACCTACAGGTTTTACTTAAAGAAAAATAAATTCATGCGCCGACCTGATAAAACCTTTTCCTAATAAAAAGTCCGAAGTTACAAATTTCAGTCATATGTATGTTACAAAATGCATGAACTAGGTTTCTGATCCGAGGCTGGTTTCCTTATCCTTCATTTATAAAGAAATAAAATTACTAACAAGTAGTACCAAAAGCAATATTTGAGCCTCGAGAGTATTCCTTGTTGGATTTTGGATTGGATCTTATTCTTGTGTCCCATATTGATATGGACACATCAAAGGACATACATGGGGAAGACTCTCTCACCATTTCTAAGGTTCAAGGGTCCTGCTCACCTCTTGATATTTTGGCCTGGGCTCATTAAGGATGTCAATTGGTTAAGAAGAACGCCAATCATCTATTTCTACCGAAGTGCCAGATCATCTATGGCCGCATTTGGTAAGTGGCTCTTCTAAGATCTGTTTTAGTCAACATTGAGTTATGTGCCCACACCACGCTTCTGCTGTAGGCATTCTCGGTGGGAGTGCACCGGCGTTCATGCAACGCTCACCAAATTTTTTGTCAACATTATTCTTTGCTCCATCTACAGACCTGGTATAAGACACTGACTCATTGGGGGGTTCTGAGTGGACCCATTGGGACCCAGTTCAGGACCCATTATTGTTTCAGGGTGGTTCAGGTCAACAACCACAGGTCAGAGTAAGTCCAAAACTAGAGCCATTTCGGACAAAATTGATTCTAGAACTGATTCGGTTCTTCAGTGACTGATTTAAGGGTTCTGAAAATCGATTTTGGGGTTTATGGAACCGATTCAATTTTTCTAGAACAGATACAATATCCTAAAAACTGGTTCAGTGGTTTTTAAGACCATTTTATGCATTCTGAGACTGGTTATGTTTAGGGACTGATTTATGCATCTTGAGACCAGTTCTGAGGGTTTAAAACTGGTTTAGGGCATTTTAAGACCGGTTCAATGATTTTTTGAACTGGTTTAAGGGTTTTAATAACCGGTTCAGTGGTTTCTTGGACCAGTTTATGGTTTTTCTGACCAGTTCAGAGCCTTTAGTGACTTGTTTAGGGTCTTCAAGGACCCCTTTAGGCCATTTTAAGACCTCAAGATATGACTAGTAAATGCATGTATTTATCATTAATCTCAAGCTTTTTGGTAGGTTTAGCATGATATTTGGTATGTTTCATGTTGTTTTGAGTTATTCATGATGATTATTTATGCATGAGATTATGAATGCATGCACTATTTTTGTGTTGTGACATGCTTTACATATGCTTACGGTAAAAGATTTTGATAAACTCACTCTTGATATCACCAAAGTGACTTGAGTGGTGTTGATTGAGGGTTCTTTTGACCGTGTTGAAAGCGAGATTCAGTATTACGATTGTGTGTAATTTTATGAAACAATGATTTTACCCAAAGGCATGTTATTATGTTACAAATTCATACAGAGTGTAATACTAAGTATGTACACCAGCCCATGAAGCATGATTGTACCCAAATGTATAGTGTCAAATTACCTCTAGTTACATGATCTACTACTTTCACCAATTAAAGTTAATTCTTTGATAATTAAGGAGGCAAAGCAATTCTGAATGATACTGTTTTCACCAAAGTGGAATAATAATGACTCAAGTGTGATTGTCTTAGAAAAGGTGAATAATAAAAGGTCTTGTATTTACCTTTTCAATATAAATCTTGTATGAGCAATTATTTAGTAATGTCTTTCATTCTTGCAATCCCAGGTTTCTTGATCATTGACGGTTCTAGTAACATCCCTATTTTGGATGGATCTAATTTTTTGGATTAGAAAGAAATAATGTTATTTACGTTGGAATACATGAACCTAGATTTAGCTTTAAGAATTGACTATTGTCTTGCTCTTATAGAACAAAGTACAACCGATCAAAAGGCTGCCTTTGAGAAGTGAGAGTGCTTGAATAGGCTTAGCCTATTGCTTTTACAATCTCGAGTGGCTAAGAATATTTGAGGTGCCATCTTTCATTGCAAGATAGTGAAGAAGTTTTTGAAAGCCATTGAGATTTAATTCCTCACTTCTAATAAGGTTAGAACCTATACTCTCATATCCAAATTAGTATATATGAAATATTTTGTAGATAGCAACATCCGATGATATATTTTGGAAATAGAGAAACATTGTATCTCAACGGAATGACTTGAAGCTCTTCATTTTTTTAGTCCATCTTATTTTGACTTTGTTGCCTATTGAATACGGACCCTTCAAAGTCTCCTACAATACACATAATGATGAGTGATCTTTTAATGACTTCTTGATCAAGTGTGTTATGAGGAAAAAAGATTAAAGGGTGAGAAGGTGCAAAATTGCACATATAACTTATCATTAGGAAAAATGTAGGCCTCGATCAAAGAAGGGTTCCTTCAAGAAGAAAACCTCTGAGGAGGGTTCTAACTCTAAGGCGAATGCCAAATCTCAAGAAAAAGATTTTTCTATAAAATGTTTCTTCTGTAAGAAGAAGAGACATAATAAGGTAGATTGTCAGAAGCATAAGAAATGCTTCGAGAAGAAAAGTAACAAGTCATTCATTTCTCATGAGTGCAATTTAATCCATATTTTATTGCATAGTTGGTGGATTGATTCTGGTGTCATGATGCATATTTTCAACTCTTTACAGGTATTTTTGAACAAAAGAAAACCAATATAGTATGAAAGAAGCATCTTCTTAGGAAATAAGATGTGTTAGCATGTTAAAAACATTGGGACATACATAGTTGTTTTGAAATTTGAATTCATTTTAGATTTGGTTGATACATTTTATTTTCTATCCTATAGTTATAACCTGATTTTTATTTTAAAACTTGATAAGTTTGGTTTTGCATTTAATTTTGAAAACCCCAAGCATATTATTATTAAAAAATCATTCATGTTGGTTCTACATATGTATGTGATGATTTTCATCATTTGAGAACCAAACTTCGTATTCAGGAATCTTACTCTATTGATAATTTGATGATTGATAATAAACATTGTATGAAGGTTGATGAATCCTATTTGCTTTGACATCGAAGGTTAGTACATATATCAAAAGAAAGAGTTCAAAGACTTGTGAAAGAAGGGATTCTTGGATTCTTTGACTTCATAGATACAAAATCATGTGTTGACTGTATAAAGGCTAAGGAGTCCAACATATATAAGAAAGATGCCAAATGCAGTAATAAAAAAATAGAGATTGTGCAAACATATGTTTGCAGACCATTTTTCTCGTGTTACATGAGTGAAAAATATTTCATCACCTTTATAGACGATTACTCACGGTATATGTATCTCTACTTATTATTTGAGAAATCTGAAGTCTTTCGAGTTTTTAAGAACTTCAAGAAAGAAGTAGAGAAACAAATCAGTGATGTTATAAAAGTAGTTAGGTCGGATAAATGTGATCAATATTATGGTCATTTCACTAAGATAGAACAAAAAAAAAAGATCATTAATGCAATTTCTAAAGGAGGAAGGCATTGTGCCTGAATACATCATGCTTGATAGTGTCAACCAAAATAGTGTATCTAAAAGGATAAACCGTATGGTTAAGAAAATGGTTTGAGCGATGTTAAATAACTCAAACCTTCTCTTGACCTTGTGGGGTGCGGCTCTTAGGACAATAGTGCATATATTAAATAATGTTCCTACGAAGGTTGTCCAAAAAACTCTTCATAAGTTATGGAATGGTAGGAAACCTTTCTTGTCATATATGTGCATATAAAGATGTCCAACTGAAGCTAAATTTTATAATTCACATATAAAAGTCTTTAATCTTAGGACGACTAGTTGATTTTTATTAGTTATCTAGGAAGATAAAATGACATTATGTTTTATTGTCCATCTCATACACCACAGATAGTTGAAACAAATAAAACAAGATTTCTTAAAAATAGTTCTATTGGGATAGATGCATCTCAAAGTCTTGTATTTGAGGAATTATATGATTCAATTTTCATACGTGCAAAATAAAAAGATTTAGTTTTTTCATCATTGTTTATTTAGATGATGTTAGAGAAAATCCGATCAATAAATATTAATCCCAAGTAGAACAAGTTGATAAGGATATTTAATAACAACATGATGCAGATGTTCAATTTGAACCACCTGTAGCACCTGTATGGAGGTTCATGAGGACTAAGAAATTTGCTATCTACCTTGATTATGTGGTGTATTTATAAAAGGTCAACGATTTCATAGATATTGATTATGATCCTTTAAGTTTTGCATAAGTCATTGATAGTGATAAATCATCACATTTGATTAATGTCATGAAAGACGAGCTTGACTCTATGATAAAGAACCATGTGTGAGATTTAGTACCTCGACTAGATAGAGTCAGACCTGTTGGTTGTAAATAAGTTTTTAAGACCAAAATGGACTCTAAAGGGAGAGTGAAGAGGTACAAGGCTAGGATCGTTGCAAAGAGATCAACTCAGATAAAAAAATATTAATTATAATAAAACATTTTCTCTAATCTCAAATAAAAAATCATTGAGAATAATCATGGCCTTCATAGCTTATTTTGATTTAGAACTACATCAAATTAATGTGAAAATGACTTTCCTGAATGAGGATATAGATGTTGAGGTATATATGCAATAACCTCCTAGTTTCAGTGTATATGACTTAAACAATTTAGTTTACAAAATAAAGAAATCAATCTATGGACTTCAACACGTCACCCGCCAATGGTATAAAAAGTTCAATCAAGTGATTTTGAATTTTGGATTCACTAAATCATTGTTGATTACTGTATATACCTTAAGGCTAGTGAAAGTAAGTTCATAATTTTGGTTTTATATATTTATGATATTCTTCTTACAACTAATGATTTGGATATGCTACATGAAACAAAAGAATTTCTTTTCTCTTATTTTGATATGAAGGACATGGGTGAGGTTACTTATATCCTTAGAATTGAAATCTATCATGATAGAACTAAGGGTGTACTCGATCGCTCACTGAAATCCTATATCCTTAAAGTTCTTAAAAGATATGGGATAAAAAATTACTCTTCTGGTTGGACACCCATCATAAAAAGCGATAAATTGAGCATAAAGAACTGTTTTTAGAATGATAATAAAAAGGCTCAGATGACAGTGTTTCGTATGCTTCTCCAGTTGAGAGTTTGTAATATGCGCAAACTTGCACAGGACTAGACATCACTTTTTCTGTTGAGATGCTTGGTAGATATCAGTCCAATCCAGACATTGTATACTGAAAGACTGCAAAAAAGATCATGCGCTATGACAATACATTATGGTTATATATGATCACATTTATGAAACTAAATTGATTATCTATGATTTTATGCATTGTTGATTACGTGTAAAAACTCTCTCATTTGTAAAGAGAGAATAACATAATAACAATATTAAAAGGACTGAAAGAATGAGTTAGAGACTAACTTGTTCATGAAGATATTCTTAACATGCTAAACACTTAAAATGAATAATACTATAGTACATGAAAATATGACAGAGATGTTTATCTTCATAACTTGTATAATTCATTCTTTTGATACAAGATCACATGTGAATCCACATAGAAATTGAATTGAGATAACAATAATAAACCTCAATGAAGTGCTTTTTCATGTCAATGGGTTATATAAGGGTTAGATTCACAAAAAACCCAATGAAAATATTTGTTCATACTAGCTTAGATATTTTTTTAGTTTTACATATTCCAGTTTCTCTTTCACTCACTCTCTCTCTCTCTCTATATATATATATGTATATATATATATATTTATATGAAGTCATTAAAGACTATATATATATAGTATTTGATGACTTCAACTACTATCTCTTTTCACATTGCCTCCAATAAGACTGGTATAAGCATGGGAATAACCGCTATATATATATAAACTAAAATATGAAAACTAGCATATGATAACTAGAAATGTGAGCATTTTCAACACTTGTTTTGCAAATCTAACCATGTAGCATGCTGTATTGGCTAAGAATCAACCACTGGATCATGTATTTTGGATAAAAAATATGATTTTTGAATGCTTCAATATTCATAAAGATTGTGAGCCATTGATTTTAAAATATTAAACGAATCATTTTTATGCATCAAAATTGGATGATTCAAGAGCGGGTTTTTATAAATCCAAGCATGTAGATTACATCCATACCGTTAAAAGAACAAAAAATCTATGAAAATAATGGTTCACACATTAATTCTCATATTTTCAGTTCTTATATTCTAGTGATTCTATATATATATCCAAATTGCCCCCAATAAGACAGGTAGAAGCATGGAAAGATCCGTTGGAACACATTCCAGACTGAAGACCAGAAATTAGTGGACCCAATCACACCAACTACAAAGACAAATCTAGAAGGTAACTCAAGTTTACACGGCCCCTCACAAGTATTAATGAGGCCCCAGCATAACATTACCATGATGTCATCAACAATCTTATTAGTAATTTACAAAACGCTCCATTCTTATGAGATTTTGCAAATTGGATCCCGCCTTTTTTTTTAACCCTTGCATATTAGTTGTTGAGGTGAGGTCAACAGCGGTTTAAGGGCAGATAGTTCTACCATGCGCACAGGAGGACTACTTTACAAAATTCAAATAAAACAGGAACTAATTTGCAAAAGTGGGTAAAAAGACTTCTGCCCTCGTTGAGGTCCATCTTGAATAAAACAAATAAAGTAGGAACTGATTTGTAAAAAACAAAAAAGAGCACACATTTCAGATCACCCGAAAAGGCTTCTGTCATCATTGTATTTATTGACCACTCATTTTGGGACACGTCGCTCATCAATTTGACACATAATGAACATGGCCACATGCTCGGATCACCCGAAAAGGGTGGATATTATTGCTGAACTTGGGGCGTGGAAAGTTATCTAAGTTACCCTTTGATAAATCTGCAAAGCTTTGCCAAAGTCCATTCTGATTTGTGGGGACCCGTACCCGTCTTATTCAGAGAAAATTATTGTTACTGTATGATTTTTGTTTGGTTCTATCCCATGAAAAAGAAATTTTAATTTTTTAGTTATTTTCAATATTTTTCATAAATTTGTTGAACCATAGTTTTGATAAAAGAATAAAGGTTTTTCAATCCGACGGAGGTGGCGAGTATACTAGCGGTGATTTTTATCATCTTATAGTTTTTGTTATAAATAGGCAAATTTCATGTCCCAAGACCCTTGAACAAAACAATGTCTCTGAACGAAATCAAAGCATATGAGTGTCACTAAATTGGGTCTTATTATGTTTTTTCATGCCAATTTTACCTAAAAGATTTTGGGTTGATGCTTTTTCCACTGCTATTTTTTTGGTAAATTGGTTACCCATGACTCCATTGCAAAATCATTCCCCTTTGGTACTCATCCTGAATATTCTTGCTTACATGTTTTCGAAAGTAGATGTCTTCCATACTTGTGCAAAGCCAAATTTCCTAAAGACCTTACCATGTGTGTTCTTGGGATACAATGTTAATTACAAAGGGTACAAGTGCTTATATCCTCCAAGTTGAAGTTGAAGGATATATATCGCCCGAAACATTGTTTTTTATGAGAGTAGTCGACCATATAAAAAGCGAGCCTTCTTTTTATCAAAGTGCTAGTGTTGAGGGGGAGCTCGGTAACTATCCCTCTTGGGACGTTAATGAATATAAAGCTGACAAAGAATTCAGTCTTGATCCTATTAATAAAAGTGCTTCACACCCTAGAGATGGTGAAAACCGATCTCAATCTGGACATGACATTGATCATAGGCACTGCCAAAATGACGCTAACCAAAGTATTGTTGGCTGTGATTAATAACAACAATGTTTTTTCTAAAGGAGTCAACAATTGTTCTTTCATTGGAGGTTGTAAAAATCAATCTTGTGTTGAAATTGATGTTGGCCAAAATGCTGCTAAAACCAACACAAGTCATTCACTGCAACAATAGCTGGTTGTTGATGTTGTTCAAAATCAGGATGGTAATGATGTGGTTCATTCTGTTCAAACAGGAAATGACCATGCAAATATTGAGAATTTGGTTCATCATGAGGAAATCAGTCTCATGTGAAAATTGTGTCGTCACTTGATCGGTGCATGAAATATTCAAACTGAGCCCCCAAATAACTTGGTCCACATGAACTCATGAATATTCTCAAAGAACCGAATAATATTAAAGTTGCACTCTCCCATCCTGGTCGGAAGTTATCCATGGATAAAGAAATAGAGGCTCTTCTTTCCAATAGCACCTGAGATCTTATCCCCAAAAGACCCAATGATAATATGGTGTAGTCGAAGTGGGTTTACAAAGTCAAACTTAGGCCTGATAGAGCTCTGGAATGCCTTAAAGCCCATCTTGTTGCCCGAGGTTGCACTCAAGTCAAGGGCATTGATTTCTATGAGACTATTTCTCCTATTATAAGGCCAAGCAATATTAGAACTATTCTCACTATTGCCACAGTCAAAGGATAGGACATTCTGCAACTCGATATTAAAAATGCTTTTCTTCACGGGATTCTAAAAGATGAGGTTCTCTTGAAACAACCTTCAACGTATGAGAATCCTAATAACCCAAAATATGTCTGCAACAATGTTTGATTTGTTGATATTTGCTAAATATAATGTTCATGGAACGCTGATTTTACTTATATATGTTAATGATATGATATTGACACAGAGCGATAATAAAACTCATAATAAAATTCATTTATAAAACTGGGCAAGAGTTTCTTGTCAAAGATATGGGTTGTTTACATTATTTCTTGGATACTGAAGTTGATTACAATTCTCAAGGCATGTTCTTGTGCCAAGAAAAGTATGCAGGGGATCTTTTAGAACGTGCTCAAATGCAAGAGTGTAAAGTTATTGCCAATCACATGGCTCAAAAATATCAATTCAATTTTCTGGACAAATTTCATGATCCAACTTGTGCCAGTGATATTTGTCTGAACAGTGTGCATCTGTGCGCCTGGAAGTGTAAGGCGACAGCACCTACTTGTGCCAGTTTAGAATGCCTGTGTGCGTTAACTCATTCACAGTTGCGAGTGTGCGCAACAGGAACTTGTTTTTGTACCTACGAGTACAGCTAGATTACAAGGTGGTGAAGATTCGAAGTGAAAGCCTTATCAACTGGTATCAAAGCCATGCCGTCGAAGTCAATGCCGTTGAAGGAAATTGTATTTGATCAGCTGCAACAGAAGCTTGAAGATCACCTAGAAGAAAGTTTGTCTCATATAGCTGCCATAGAGGAGAAGCTTCAATAGTCTGACAATCGGCTAGGTGGCTTAGAGACACAGATCGTCTCCTTGCAAGCGAAGCGAACGTATATGAGATACTTGCTGAGTTGAAAAACCAAAGGGAACGAGATGAAAAAGCACCAGACACTATAGAACTAGAAGGCAGACCGACTGTTGTTGGTCTGTCCGCAGGTCCTATCCAAATGACGCATGGTTCGAAGTTGAGTATACACACAATGATGATTTAGATGAATTTGAAAACATGGCGGGGTATACGAACTATGGGAGAAACTGTACAAATTTTGAAAAACAAAATAAGGTTTCCTTTCCTCAGTCGATGAAGGTATATTTTCCAACATTTTCGAGAAAGAATCCTAAAGATTGGCTTTACAAAGCACAACAAATTTTCGTAAGCCATAATGTGAGGTATGAACACAAAGTGAGATATGCAATTATGAGTTTTGAGGGAGAAGCTCTTAGATGGTTTCAATGGTTTGTTCAAAGAAATGAATATCCAACTTGGGATATTCTTGGGGAAGAAATCATCAAGAGGTTCGGTCCTACACCTTACACCAACCATGGGGTTGAGTTGAAACAACTTCGCCAAATGGAGACCGTGTAAGAATACCAAGCACAATTTGAAGATTTATGCTCCTTATGTGAAGAATGAAATGAAGGAGCACTTTTGAGCTCTTTCAATTCAAGGGTTCCTATAACCTTAAGGTTGAACACATCCCTAGAGAAGAGATGAAAGATCTAAGAAGAAAATGATTATGCTTTAATTGTAAGAGTAATTGGATGCCCGGTCACAAGTGCAAGCCACTTAAATATTTAATAGTTACTACTAATGAAGTGAGAGCACTCGAATAAACTTAGCTTTTTGCTTTTGCAATCTAAGGTGGCTAAAAATATTTGTAATGCCATACCACAATGCAGGACAGTTAAAGAGTTTTTAAGTGCTATTGAAGCACAATTTGTGAGTTCAAAAAAGACCCTGATGTCTAAACTCATATCTATGAAATATACTGGAGGAGAAAACATTTGCTAACACATTTTGGAGATGAGAAACATAACGTCTCAGCTAAATGACATGAAGCTCACTATCTTTAATTCTTTCCTAGTGCATTTAGTTCTAGCGTCCTTACCCTTGGAATACAAACCTTTCAAAATCTCTTACAACACATAATGATGAATGAAAATTCAATAAACTTATGTCCAAGTGTGATAAAGAAGAAGAAAGATTGGAATGTGAGAAGGTGCAGAGTGCACATATGACTTCTCATGCATCCAAGGTAAGACCAAGAAAGAATGCATTTAAGAGAAATGCTAGGAAGAAGCCAATAAGGGATAAGTCATCCCAAGGCAAGCAATCTGACTCTGATCCCATAAAGTGTTTCTTTTGCAAGAAGAAGAAACACAGAAAGATATATTGTATACAGTATAAAAAGTGGTTAGAAAAGATATGTAATTTATCATTTGTTTCTCATGAATGTAATTTATTATAAATTCTTGAAAATAACTGGTACATTGATTCTAGTGCTACTGTTCATATTTCTAACTATCTACAGTTGTTTCTGAGCAGAAGAGAACCAACAATGCATGAGAAAAACATCTATTTAAGAAACAAGATGCGTTCACATGTGAAGGGTGTTGGAATATGCAGGATTACTTTAGATACATGCATAATTTGAGACCTTCATGATGTCTTTTATATTCCATCATATAACAGAAACTTAATTTCAATTTTGAAATTGGATAAATTTGGATATTGTTTTAAGTTTAAAAATTCCAAATTGTTCATTTATAGAAATTCAATTGAAATTGGTTCTGCATCAGTTTATGATGGTTTATATAGATTGAATGTGAAGATCCAAACCCAGGAGTCCCTGACTTCTGAATGCGCATTGGTTGAAAATAAACATGACTTGATAAATGATAAATCTTACATGCTTTGGCATCGAAGGTTGGGTCATATCTCTAAAAAGAGAATAAAGAGACTCATAAATGAAGGGATCTTGAAATCTCTAGATTTTACTGACAATGACCCATGTGTTGATTACATAAAGGCTAAGCATACAAACACATATAAAGAGGGTGCCAAACACAACAATGGGATATTAGAGGTAGTTCATACGGATGTATGTGGACCGTTTACCCCTGTTATATAGGCGAAAAATATTCTTCACGGTATATGTATCTCTACTTGATTTTCGAAAAATTTGATGTTTTTCATATGTTTAAGAAATTTAAGAAAGAAGTAGAGAAATAAACCGATAAAGTTGTTAAAATAGTAAAGTCTGATAGGGGTGGCGAATATTATGTAGGTTTACTGAGATGGGGCAAAGGAAATGACCATTAGCGCGATTTCTAAAAGAGAAAGGCATTGTGCCTCAATATACCATACTTGGTAGTACCTACCAAAATGGTGTAGCTGAAAGGAGAAATCGTACGCTTAAAGAAATGGTCAGGGCTATGTTGAATTATTCAACACTTCCCATGAAGTTATGGGGTGGTGCCTTAAGGACTGCTATGCATATTTTAAATAAGGTACCTACAAAATATGTGCCTAAAACTCCTTATGAGTTGTATACAGGTAGGAAACCATCTTTGTCTTATATGCACATATGGAGATGTCCTGCAGAGGCTAAGTTGTATAACCCCCATATTAAAGCCTTTGATCCAAGAACAACTAGTGAATATTTTATTGATTATCTAGAAAGATCAAAAGAGTACATGTTTTATTGCCCATCTCACTCACCACAGATTGTTGAAACAGATAATGCAAAATTACTAGAAGATAGTTCAGTAGGATTAAGTGTACTTTAAAGCCTTGGTTTTGAGAAAGTATAAGATCCAGTTTTGTCACCTATTAAGGAAAATACTGAAAGATACCACATTATTATTCCTAATGATGATGTGGTTGATCATTTGGTTGTTGATGCACAAATCCAAAGTGACCCTATTGTGGACAATGCAGAACAACACGAACAAGATGATCAGGTTCAATCTGAGTTTGAAGAACGACCTGTTTGGAGATCCACAGGAATTAGGAGATCTGGCATACATCCTGATTATACGATGTACATTCAGGAGCTTGGTGATTTCATAGAGATGGATGATGACCCATTGACTTTTATGAAAGTTGTGGAAATCAAACAATCTACATGCTAGATAGAAGCCATGAAAGAAGAGTTAGACTCTATAGCTAAGAATCAAGTGTGAGATCTTGTTTAGTTACCTAAGCGAGTAAAACTCGTAGGGTGTAAATGGGTCTTTAAGACCAAGAAGAACTCCAAAGGTAATATAGAGAGACATAAAGCAAGATTGGTTGCTAAAGGATTCACCTAGATGGAGGGCATTAACTACAATGAGACATTTTCTCCTGTCGCAACTAAAGAGTCAATGATGATAATTTTGGCTCTCGTAGCTCATTATGACTTAGAGCTACATCAGATGAATGTGAAAACAACATTCCTCAACGGAGATCTGAATGAAGAGGTATACATGGAACAACCTCTTGGTTTCTCTAAAAATGATCATCTGGTTTGCAAGCTCAATAAATCAACATATGGACTTAAACAGGCCTCCTAACAATGATATATTAATTTTTTCTAAATCATTGTGACTTTCGAGTTTATAAAAAATATTTGTGATCAATGTATATACCTTAAAAAAAAGTGTGAGTAAGTTCATTATATTGATGTTGTATGTGGATGACATTTTACTTGCAACCAACGATATAAAGTTGCTTTTAGAGACAAAACCGTTTCTTGCATCACATTTTGATATGAAAGATATGAGTGAGGCTGCTTATGTTCTTGGCATTGAGATCCGTCGAGATAGAACAAAAGGTTTTCTTGGCCTCTCCCAGAGATCCTATATAGATAAAGTATTAAAGTGATATGGGATGGAGGATTGTTCTCTTAGTTCAACAGCCATATCAAAAGGTGATAAGCTGAGCCTAAAGGATTGTCCACAGGACGATATTGACAAAGCACAGATGAGTGCTTATCCATATGCGTCAGTTGTTGGTAGCTTGCAGTACGCGCAGACATGTTGTCGAATAAATATTTTTTTTTTAGTAGGGGTGCTTGGCAGATTTCAGTCTAACCCAGGTTTACCCCATTGGAAGGCTGCCAAGAAAGTCTTGCGGTACTTGCAAGGGACAAAAGACAATATATTGACATATCATAAAGTTAATCACCTCGAGATCATTGGCTACTTAGATGCGGACTTAGGAGGATGCCTTAATAGTAGAAAGTCTACTACTGGGTACGTATTCTTACTTGCTGGGGGCGCGATCTCTTGGAGGAGTGAAAAACAGACGACCACTGCTGCCCACACCATGGAGGTTGAATTCATAGCATTGTATGAGACTATTTCGCAGGCTATATGGTTAAAGAACTTCATATCACAGTTAAAGGTGGTTGATTTCATTGGGAAGCCACTGCAAGTCTACTATGATAATGAAGTTGCAGTATTCTTTTCGAACAACAACAAAAGTACTACGTCATGTAAGCACATGGAGTTGAAGTATTATGTTGTTAAAGAAATGACGAAGAATCATTTAGTGCATATTGTTAATATTGGTACCAAAGAGATAATCGTTGATCCTCTTACTAAAGGGCTAGCACCGAGATTATATTCCGAACATGTAATGAGGATGAACTTGTTAAACTCTTTTTGACATATGCATATAAATAAAGTGATCACTTTCAGTTCATGATTCTCATTATTTTTGTTGTTAATCTCATAAGGATTAGAGATTCAACTAAGGACCTATAGAATAGATTATAAAGGCCAATATATTCATCAAGAACATTCTCATAAAAATTTCTGATTAAAGGGTTAATCGTCGGAACAAGTGAGAGAATGTTGGAATAAACCACCACGTTTGAGCCGATATTTATGCTCATGATAGTGTTATGGCTGCATTTTTGAGAAGTGGCATGATTCCAATAAATGGAGTTTGTGCCACAGCGTAATCAAAGTACCAACGTAGACCAAATATAATCCTTGAATGCACATTCAAATAAAATCTTGTTGGAAGAATCAGTGAGTGTTCAAATAAAATATCAGATTAATTTGGAACAAATGTCAGCCCAAAGTCTATTCAGTTGGACCCCTATTCCAATTTCCAAAAGTCTCTTGAATCCCTATGTACCCCTATTCCAATTTCCAAAAGTCTCTTGAATCCCTATGTCAGTTCTTACAACGTCTTTTTATTCATGCATGATGTTGTGGGTTTGAGCCAGATGTTATATCTATGTAATGATTTTGAAAATAAAACAAAAAAATACTAAGAACATAATATTGGAAAGAAATCACCTTCATAACAGAAAGAAAATAGAAAAGGCAACAAAAAGAGAGTACCTTTAATAGCTAAGAGAGAGAGAGGGAGTTTTTTTTACCTCAGTAAACTTTTTCCATCCACCTTGTTGAGGTTTGTTGCTTAGTTACAATATTAAGAAGTGGGTGTGAGAAGTGATTTATAAGTGTAAAGTAAGACTTGGTTCAAAAAAAAAAGTGTACAGTGAGTAAGACGTATCGAAGACATGCCTGGATGTGTGAAGCATGAAGCATCAATGAAGCAAGAAGGAAACAATAATAAAACAAATTAGAAAATAGCATAAAAGGTTGCACGTATTTTTTTTCTCAAAATGGATCTTAAGTTTTTCATAAAAAATCTCATTGTAATTTTAATTTTATAATGAAAATGTTGAATTTTTAAGAATCACTACACAATGCCAGTCCATATGGCTGGGCCCTATAGATAAATGAAGTTTAAATTAAAATTCGGATTATAACAGAAAAATCAAATGAAAACATAAAATTAGGTGCATATTTAAAATAAATACTTATTTTTATTAAAAACGTGCATATATATAAAAAATTTTCTATCACAAAAAAATAAATTATGCTTTTTATATTAAATAATTTTCTTGACACTAAATCACCAATTAAGAGATAGAAATCATGTGGCATTGATTGAGAGAGAGGGAGAGTTTCGGATAAATCTTTTTTTTTTTTTGACGAAGAAAGCTGGGGATAGGCAGACCCCCACCAGTTATACAACTCATACCATTGGGTTTTGAGTTTGAAACCTCCCTACACAAGGTGAAGGGAACTAACTGCTCCTACCAAACAAGCGGAGCCCCGGTTGGTGTTTCTGGTAATTCAAGCAGCCCAACGAGTTGTATTCCGCCAACCTAGAAAGGGAGGTGAGATCCATGACTTTCCCAACTAAAACTAGGCCGGATCAGGTGATATGCCAAAATACAATTTTTTTGTGTTTTGAAATCATGCCTGTGACCTTCATCAGTGGCACCCACCAAAAGTGCTAATATTGTAAAAAAATGAAGGCCATGGGATGGTGGTGATCTCAAAATGCACAACAAAAAAGTTTGGGTTTTGCGCATATCACCTGATCCAACCTTATTCAAAAGGGAAAGCAGGCTTACAGATAAACTTGTCTCGGACGTTATATGGATGACACCCAAATGCCACCAGTTCGGTCACATTCATCTCTTATGTCATCCCAATCATCATATCCGGAGCAGGATCTCATTGATGCAACTTGTTTTGATCAAATCATCTTGTATAACCGGTAGGGGTCTGCCCAAACCCCAGCTAGCCTTTCAAAAACATAGAAAAATAAAAATCTGAGTCAATTTGATAAGAAACCTTTGGATTGATTTTTTTTGACAAAAAAAAAAGGATTTTGTAACCCAACAAATTTTGACATGTTCGTAGCAAATTCAATTTTGAATGGCCATAAAATCTTACACAGAGGTTGGACTTTAGGAATTCAAAGGGCTTACACAAATGAGGGACTTATGGATGCTGATTTGGTGTATCCCGCAGACGCTTATTTGGTGTCCGCTACTGCGCTCTGCCTCCCATCGAACAATGGCTGATGGACACTTAGGGTTGCAAAAAACAAAACAATTTTTTAATGATGCTTGAACAGGGGGCAGGACAACACATCCTAGAACGTCTGCGGACATGACCAGACACGATGCATTGTTCCGTTCTTTGTTGTCTGCGAATCAAACACATCCTTATTGAATGGGCTCAAACCCATCCCAGTCAGAAGGTTTATCTTTCAGGATTTTACAGAATTGTCTTGCAATTTACAACTCAGCAAAGTACAAAGCAAAAAATTGTTGGAACAAACGGTGGCCAAAAGTAGGATTTAGGAAAACTGTGATCTTAAACCTAGAGGCATGTTTTTAAGATCGCTATCTATAGAACTTGTACTTCAAAATTTTTGAAGATGCAAACAGGGTTTGTAGGCGACTGAGGATACAACTAAGCTTGGACTTCAAGAGTCACTCCTTCGCAGTAAGATCAGGTGACCTCTGCCACACGTTGAACTTTGTAAGTCAAACGAGATCAAAAGAATAAAAAGAGAGAATTTGAGACTAAAAAAATATGCTGAACCAAAAGACAAAAATGATAAGATTTATAGAGTCCAGGAAGGCAAACACATTTACTTTTTGTGATAAATGATATTAAAGATTATAAATCCAACGTTTTGAAAATTAAAAAAAAATGCATCCTGAACAGTCACCCGCCAACATCCCATAAACATCATATAAATTTCTTTTAAATACGTTCAAGCCGCCAAACCAATTGAGAAACAAAAAGTCCAATACAGCTAGGTCAAAAGGTTAAGGTGCGATCAAAACAGACTTCAGTGCCTCGAGTCATTTCGAGTATGTGAAGTGCAATGTGCATCATCAAAGCACCATCATTGCACTTCAAACGCTTTTGTGCATGACACGTTCATTTCTATGAGAAGCGCAGTAACATATACAAGCCAACCCCTACACACAAAGGTTACCAAAGTATATGATAAACAACAAAAACTCTATTTAAACCACCAAAAACATCTCTCCCTCTTGGATATAAGACTAAACATTTGAGACGGACGATATCCGACGCTAATCCATCGCTAAAATGTTTAGCGACAGATTGACGATGAATTAGCATCAGATATTGTCCGTCGCAATTTCCTGGTCGCTAATGAGTGACAGAACTTATCTGTTGCTACTTTCATCGCTAATTTGCGATGGATTAGCAAATCTTATATTCTGTCGCGAGTCCGTCGCTAAATATGCATTGATTTGGTTTTGTGATGGATTATATTCCGTCGCTAAAATAGTGACGAAATTAGCGATGGAATATAATCAATCGCAAAACATCAAAAATTCATCGATGAATATTAGTAACAGACTAATTTTGTCATAAAATTAAAAAAAGATCTCTGAGGCGTGTGCCTCATATGCCTTGAGGCGCACGCCTCAAGGCGAGGTGCGCCTCAAGCCAAGGCATATACGCCTTGAAATTTTTAGTCAAATGAGAGTCAAAGTCCTCATTTGACAAAAAATTAGGGTTTTTTTTTTTACGCAGTTTTAACTAAGCTGCTAGTAAAAAATTGGGTCTGATCCATGAGATATCGGGTCTTAAACATAAGCCCCCCACAAAAAAAATCTTTTGGGGGGAGCTGCCCCCTACGACCCCCCGCCCGCTGAACGCATAGCGGGACCCACGTCGAGGAGGGGGGGGGGGATCCCTCGGACCCCCTTACTGCAAGGGTAAAAACTCCAAATCAAGCTCAATAACTCATCAGTCAAATAATCTGATGGTAAAAATGTAAGCTGAAGAAAATAAGCAAATGCAAAAGCACGACGAAAGGAAGGCGGAGACCCCAAATCAATAATAGCAATTAATATACAAAAAAAAGTCTTTACTGGTTTCCTTTTCATACTTCCTCCAACATGTATTATGTCCCCCTTTTTTTATCATTATTGTTCAAGGTCTAAAAGTGACTTGCACAAACCATCTCAGACAACATTTCTTTATTATCTCTCTCTTCTTCACTTTTTTATTTTGAAAAGCAAAGGAAACTTTGTATCAAAATAAATTGGACAGATTGAATGAAGGTTATCAAGTTTTGTAATATAAGCATCTTTCACACAAGACAGGAAACTTTTGATCCAGTTAATTGACATATCATATGTTTTTCAGTCCCTCACATTCTCTTTTTAAATATTGTTTTTTATCAGCCTTCTGTTGCAGAATCTGGGTCCTGACTACACTAACAGATATGTTAGAAAGGTAAATTCAAAGCATAGCAGTTCGCAGTACAAGTTCGAAAAAGAAGTGTTGATCAACTGATTGTGTTGCAATGGTTTGAACAACAGGTATTGAAAGCAATGGCACAAACACTCACCCCCTTTGGAGAATGGTGGAGTATCTTGGTGAAACATGTTCTTCTGAGATTGATTCATCTGTAACACACGTAATCACAGTAGATCTAGGTACTGAAAAGTCTCATTGGGCATTACAGTAAAAGAAGTTCAAGTTTAGTGGAAACTTTTAACTGCTCAAACCTGGTGTCTTAATAAAGTTGTAAGCTCTCGAGATCTGACAAATCAGGTTTATCCCTTTGATCTCTGTACTTGTTTAGGTTTGCCAAATGATTTCTTATAATTTCACATATCCGATGAAACTCAATGGTTTGCTTGTATTGCTTACAGAATTGGAAAGCCCGGTGTGTTGTCATCGCAAAACATGATGGACTCTGATCCATGAGAAGCATTGAGCCTTCCCCACATCACAAGCACTGTAAATTGGAGAACAAAAGGAAAATGTATATAAATCAAACATGGAACTAAAATATTTTCCCAAAATACAAGCTTATTAAAGCTTTTATTATATCAGAAATAATAACATAAACAAGGAAAAAACAATTTACCTGCTGATAAAGGAAAAGACTATCACATACTTGCATAATGTGCTTTGCCCAACATTTACCAAGTTCTCTTCCTTTTTTAATGTATTTTGAACCATTAATAGCCTCTCCATATAAGAATCTCATCCATGTCTCATACGCACATAGTCCTTTTTTGATCCACCAAACCATTCATCTTCATACACCTGCATGCACGAGCACAACAATTTTAAGCACATAACTTTTGTGATTAATAAAGCACACAAGCAAAAGAAAGTTTTCAACATAGAAGCATTAGTAGACTCCAAATCAGCATACTAATACCTTACATGTTTAAACTGGATGAGTGTTTTTTTTACTAAATGGTCCATTAAACTTCAAGTTCACCAAACACGTTCTTGCATCCATCAAATTACAATGACAAAGGTTGTTCCCCTGGATCAACCCAAATTCATAGCCACAAAAAAATAAAAAGGAACTTGTTAATATGGTATATGTGATCGGTGGCAATATCAAACACATGGAAAGCAAAAATTTGGAAGCATGCAGGAAAATTCAGCAGAAGTAATAGTAAGCCATTTGACTAGTTGAGCAGCCATATTGGATTTTGAATTGAACAGTACCTTCTATGTGGCTTTGCAAGAGGTGATACCTCAATTGGATAGTCCAGCACAAATGTTGGCTTCACAAGTGTTGGTTCTACAATTGTCTCAAACACCTGGACAAAGAAAATCTATAAATTGGCAAAGATGGATATTTGGGATATAACTTGAACTATAATGGAGTAGATTACTAAGGAATTCAATATTTCATAGGAACAAACAGAAAGTCAAATTTTTACCTCATTAAAAACATGACCCATAGATGTGCACATCTCAATGGAAATTCTATCTTTTTTATCTAAATACAGATCACTATCATAGTAACGAAGCCACTATGTGATATGCAACAAATAAATGCAACTCCAGAAAAAGACATGCTTGCAGAGAAACATCGTTCAGGAAGCATAGAGGGAAAGTGAGTTGCCTTTGGTGTGGCCCGATCGACAACAATTGTTGAACCTTCCAATTCATGAGTTTCAGCCATCAAAGTATCCACTGAATCTATAACATCCAAAATAAAAATTTAATCCTCAAGAAGCCACACGACATCTCATCATATGTTCCAGCATCACCACATGCCTAGGAACCAAAAAGAAAATAAAAAGGAAGAACCAATAAAACCCCAGTTCAGGAAAACCAATAACCAAGCATCCAAGTGAGAGAGAGAGAGAGAGAGAGAGAGAGAGAATTTTAAAAAAAAAAACCCCCAAAATCCAACAACTCACTTCCCACTAGCAATAATCACCCCAAGAAACACCAGAAAGAACTAAAATCTTCAACACACACTGAACCAACAAGTAAAAACCGATCCCCAAATCAAAAGACAAAAAGAAAAATAAACACACACAAGAGACCAACCAACATGGACAGTGAGCCTTCTCCCCCAAAAGTTCGAGGCCCAAAGTAGGAACCCGAATATTCCTCGTCGATCAAAACGATGACCCTTCATTTATGCATGGCGAATATGTGACACCCAGAGACACTAAACACTACAACAATCCAGTGGATTAGCGACGACCTAAATCCGTCGCTAATTCGCTGCTAATCCGTCGCTAACAATATTAGCGACGGATTAGCGATGAATATCTTCCATCATGAATTTTTCGACGCTAATAAGTGACAACATATATCTATCGCTAAGTAGCGACATACTGTATCTGTCGCCAATTCCGTCGCTAAGTTGCGACGGAATAACGAATGACAACTTTCGTTGCAAGGTCGTCGTTACTAAACGGCGACTTCGGTTTGGCGACCGATTTATAGTCGTCGCTACCTTCAACGGTAATAATAAGTAGCGACAGATATATCCGTCGCTAATCCATCGCAAACAAGGAAAAAAAAATTAAAAATAAATATTTAAAAATTAAATATCAAGAATTTTTTTCGTACAATCTGTATTTCTTGTGAATAAAAAACAAAGTACACATAAAAATAGATATAAAAGGAAACTAAAACAATTAATCGTTCCACTTTAAAATTCGCAAGTTATAATTATTTACAATCAACATTTACATTTTCGAAACAAAAATAAAGTAGAACAAATTCAATACAATAATCTAATCATCGCCAAGATTTTGTGTGTCTTCTTGTTCATTGCCTTGATCTGTCCCTTCAGCTCCACTACGCTGATTATCGCCAGCAACCTACACATGAAAAGAAAGGTCAGTATTGATAAACAAAATATATTGAAATAAATTATACACTATATGTGATTTTATCATGAATGATATGTGTTCTAAGGCAGTAAAAAAACTCTATATGTGATTATATCATGCTCATATATGCTCTAAGGCAGTCAGAAAAACTCTATATGTGATTCTACCATGCTCATATGTGCTCTAAAACAGGCAAAAAACTGTATATGTGATTCTATTAAGCTTATATGTGTTCTAAGGCAGTCAAAAAACTGAATATGTGATTATATCATGCTCATATGTGTTCTAAGGCAGTAAAAAAACCTTTATATGTGATTCTGTCATGCTCATATGTACTCTAAGGCAGGCAAAAAACTTTATATGTGATTCTATCATGCTCATATGTGTTCTAAGACAAGCAAAAAACTGTATATGTGATTATATCATGCTCATATGTGTTCTAAAGCAGTTCTGTCATGCTCATATGTGTTCTAAAGCAGACAAAAAACTAAATATGTGATTATATCATGCTCATATGTGTTCTAAGGCAGTCAAAAAAACTTTATATGTGATTCTATCATGCTCTTATGTGCTCTAAGGCAGTCAAAAAACCTTATATGTGATTCTATCATGCTCACATGTATTCTAAAGCAGGCAAAAAACTATATATGTGATTATATCATGCTCATATGTGTTCTAAAGCAGTAAAAAAAACTATATATGTGATTCTACCATGCTCATATATGTTCTAAGGCAGTCAAAAAACTGTATATGTGATTCTATCATGCTCATATGTGTTTTAAGGCAGGCAAAAAACTGAATATGTGATTATATCATGCTCATATGTGTTCTAAGGCAGTCAAAAAAACTTTATATGTGATTCTATCATGCTCTTATGTGCTCTAAGGCAGTCAAAAAACTATATACGTGATTCTATCGTGCTCACATGTATTCTAAAGCAGGCAAAAATCTGTATATGTGATTCTATCATGCTCATATGTGTTCTAAGGTAGTCAAAAAAACTTTATATGTGATTCTATCATGCTCTTATGTGCTCTAAGGCAGTCAAAAAACTGTATACGTGATTCTATCGTGCTCACATGTGTTCTAAAGCAGGCAAAAATCTGTATATGTGATTATATCATGCTCATATGTGTTTTAAGGCAGCCAAAAAAAATGTATATATGATTCTACCATGCTTATATATGCTCTAAGGCAGTCAAAAAACTGTATATGTGATTCTATCATGCTCACATGTATTCTAAAGCAGGCAAAAAACTATATATGTGATTATATCATGCTAATATGTGTTCTAAAGCAGTCAAAAAAACTGTATATGTGATTTTACCATGCTAATATATGCTCTAAGGCAGTCAAAAAACTGTATATGTAATTCTATCATGCTCATATGTGTTCTAAGGCAGGCAAAAAACTAAATATGTAATTATATCATGCTCATATGTGTTCTAAGGCAGTAAAAAAAAATTTATATGTGATTCTATCGTGCTCATGTGTGTTCAAAGGCAGTAAAAATATTATACTGAAATATTATATAAATGGTTAGTATTGATAAACAAAATATACTGAAATAAATTATATCCAATGCATTTAAGTTAAGGCAATCAAAGTTATATGAAATCTAACGACATGCAATATATCGCATGAAACTTTCATACCTGAGAGGCACCTACAATTGAAGTTCCCCTATTCTGTAAAAAAACTGTTGAACTTAGCTCGGAGAATGTCAGCGATGGTTTCATGAAAGTAGTCAGGCATTGTGTCCTTAACGACCTGGCGTACATCATCACCAGAAAAAATAGGATGTTTGAAGCTTATGTTGATGGAAGAAGTCTGTGAGCCATGACCGGAGGAAGCAACGACAGGTGAGGTGTTCATATTACTCTCAAACCCAAACACACGACCCTTTTTGGGTTCACCTGCTGCAGTCGCCCATGCTGCAGGATCAAATGATGGATGCTGAATAGTCATCGCCATATCGCTCTACCATCTGTTGCTCATATGCCTCTTACAAAATAATGTTTACAGTATGCATTAATAATTAAAATTTTTAATATTTATGATGACTTGTATATTACAATGATTATTAATAGAATAAATACATACTGTTGTCGTTCTCGTATTCTCTGATACAAAGTCTCCTGTGGTCTTCCGTTTATGTGTTTCAACAAACACATCCTTATATGGTACAATGCCTCATTTTTCTGCTTCCTACGAAGTTAAATGATAAAAGATTTAGTTAACAGGTTTGCAACAATACTTATAAAATTGATAATATATATATTGATGAGTTACCATTTTCTTCAGGTGGCTCACAAAAGTCTTAGATCCACTTGTGTGTAGATGGGCTTCGGACATTTTCGCTCGATTTTGTGCAGCCTTCGCAGAGCGATTTTGAAATGCATCCTCCGCCCACTTGTCGCACATTCCCTCCCAATAATCTCTCCTGATAGTAATAGGGCAAAAAAAACATCCGGCGGAATAGCATATGAAAACTGTAGTGGATCATCTATTTCGCCAGATGCTTTTTTTGTTGCAGTTTTCATATTGTGCAGCATGTGAGCAAATCGATTAGCAGTCACCCGCTGCCACACCTTCCTTGCATCATGTTCCTCCATCGTAGTCGCGAAGTGATTCAAAGCCTATATATATTTTCAAAAAGTTAGTAGACATGACTATAAAAAAAATTAAATGTGAAACACATTAATTATGACAAACAATTATATACCGTGAATGAGGACCATAATCTGTCTATCACCTCTTTTGGATACTCTTTCTATTGAGCGACCGGTTCTGGTAGATGTTGAAAAAGTGAATTTCTAATCTCACGCACTACTTCTTGTGGCTCAAACCTCATGCTGCACATGAATTGGTACACAGTAAATATCAATATAAATATTTATAAGATATGCAATAAGTGAAAACGAAATACTTATGGTCGATTATCGATATACACTATTTGAATGAGTCTTCTTGTGCCAGACAGAGAAGACTCTGCATCCTCTGTTGGATCCTGACTTGTATGATCAACTAGTGTAGGTGGGTCATGTACAGGCGAAACATCATCTGTAAAAAAATATGTTAGAAATTCTCAGAATGCGCATTTCAACTAATCAAGCATCTAATTAGTTAAATGATATACCTATCACAGGAGCCCGTGAAGATGAAGGTTGAGCCTGGCTACTACTGAATGAATGACCACTGTAAGCTCCACGAACCATATTCTAACAAATAAAAAATGTCATATAATACATTCAAATAATTCGCATCAAGTATTACAATACATTCAAAGAATTCAAATCATTGGAATACTTGCAAATCATTCACATCATTGAATACATTCAAATCATTCACATCAAGTATTGCAATACATTCAAATCATTCGCATCAAGTATTACAATACATTCAAATAATTCAAATCATTCACATCAAGTATTGCAATACATTCAAATCATTCGCATCAAGTATTATACTACATTCAAATAATTCAAATCATTTACATCAAGTATTGCAATACATTCAAATAGTGGTTTGTATTACAAGATTTTGCTCACTAGCTAGAGAATTCCTCCTCATCACTTGTTTGACTTTCATATTCTTCTTCTTCATTGTTTGCCCATACACTTGGTATATCATTTGGATCACATTCTTCCATGAATGTTTCAGCGACCAATAGAGATATGACATGCATATCATACACAATATCGTGACCATAAGAGAAGTCATAGATATCATCTGATTGATAATAATCACTGTCTTCAGCTAACTTGTTTTTCTGTAACTGATTATATTCAGGGTATAGTTTAGACTTCACATTGCAAACTACCCACCATTCATTTCTATCTGACTTTTTTATACTCGGATATGATGTATAATAAACTTGTTAAGCTTGCGAGGCTAATATGAATGGTTCATATGTTCCAAACCTTGATTTATGATTCACCTCCACAGTGCCTGAGGCTTTGTCGAGTCTTGTTGAAGTTGGATCAAACCAATGGCACTTGAATAAAGTTACCCTATTATTTATGCTTAAGTAAGTCAACTCCATTATTTTTTCTATAACACCGTAGTAATCATGTTCATTTTCACCATAGTTGCTACCCTTGACACACACATCACTATTCATCGCTGATTTGTTTATACCGTAATCTTTTGTATAGAATCAATAACCATTTACGATGTACCCATTATAACATTGCACAACTTTGGTCGGACCATTTTCTAAATCACATATTTCTTGATCTTTAACATCACCATGGAGGACCTACACACAAACATAAACAATAATTGTGATCACGACCAATTAAGTAACTTAGTGTTGTTTACAAGTACACAATTTATGTTAGCATCCTTACCAACTGTTTCAACCACTCCACAAACTTAGTTTCATGCTCTTTTTGTACTTCTGCATCAGTGAGATGTGAAACTTCTCTTCGCAACTGCAGATCAAATCGTCTGCAAACCACAAATACTTATATTATCGAACCACGTATAGAACGTAAAAGGATTTATAATTGTGTTGCATCTACATATACTTACTCGATGTATGGGTTAATCGCTGAGCAATTAAAAAGAATATAAATATGTGTTGCATCTTGCTCTCGATCTGTCAAGAGTCTTGATTGGTAACTACTAAATGCATGCCATGTGGTTGAAATATCGACAGCTTGTCAGCTATAGTAAATTGTTCTCCATCATTGTTACAAGGCGGGCATGTGTAACGTGTTAGAATGTGAGGTTCAAAGTACATAGATGAGAAATTTGAAATCTCTTCTAAAGTATACGTCTCACAAATAGAGCCTTCTACTTTTGCTTTATTACAAACCTTTTTTTTGAGGTCAAACATGCATCTGTCAAAAATATACATTTCAAATTTGAAATATCTGTCATTGAAGAGACAAATAAAAGAAAACATATACCTTTCAAATGGGTACATCCATCAATATTGCACAGAGCCACCAACCCTTAGTTCATATGGCAAATGTATGATCAAATGTTCCATAACATCAAAAAATGCTGGCGGAAAAATCTTTTATAGCAGACAAACATTGGTGATGACAAATTTCTCGAGATTCTTTACATCAGATACTATGACTTCCGATGTGCACAATGTTCTAAAAAATTCACTCAACTCAGACAATATGTAAGACCCGCAAATTTTTATGAGAAATTTACTGCTTATTTGATGTTGTTAAGAATGCTTGTGGTGTGGTTTGATGGTATTGGAATGGTATGAGCACGGCCACACACTCTTTAGTAGGAAAGCAATTGCTCAATGAATGTAATTACTTGTTTTGCTCGCACTACTTGAATGTATTAGTCACATTGGCAAATGAATATTTTTCCCTAAGCTTGAGGGATTCTATGGATATTGCAGTCGTGCAAGACTTATGCGACCTTGAAACTCCTTAGCGAGTTGTTAGCGAGATGAGCTCGCTCATGTTTGTGATGCATACCTTACTATATGAATGAGCTGTGAAATGAATAGTCGTAGTTAATCGCTCATGCTTTGCCTACTTGCACTGATTCATGCTAGTTGCAGTCTTTCGTAGATCCATGTATGATTTATACTTGTTCATGTTGTATTTGCTCAAGTAATGTAAGATTAGCATGCTATGTATGTTTTGAATAACTTGCTTTCGATTTTCCTTGGAGGAGTCTCTCTCTATTCCCCTCCTTCTTCTTCTCCAAAACCGAGTTTGAGAGTGAGCTTGTGAGTGTGGTGTGGAGCAACTCCAGCCGTGGTACCTTCTTCCTCTCCTCCTTTTTCCAAAGCCTCGAAGGTGAGACACTCTGTCACTTGTCCAAAATGTGGTTTTTGGATTGAGCAAATCCTAGGCGTTTTGCATCTTCATGAGTTTTCCTTTGTTACGAAATGTTGTAGTTGCCATTTGATATTGTTGGGTTCTTTCTTATTGGAAATGTTTTGGTATTCATTAGTGAAATCATTTTGGGGGCGGTACACAATACCCCCCATATAGGTTTGTCTAACATATCATGGAATGCTAGGGGTATCAATCGTTGTATAAAGATATGACAATCATGGCTCTTCAACACATATAACTGTCCATCGTCAATCTTCACAGCTCGTGCAATGTTAGAGACATATCCATCTGGAAATCTCAATTGTCTCAACTATTGACATATATGCTTTATTTGATCAGGTCCAAGCATGTACTTTGCCTTTGGTTTCAGTACTTTGCCATTATACTCTTTGAGTTCCAATTCTGGTCTTTTACATATTACTTTTAAATCCATACGGGCCTTCGGATTATCCTTCATTTTCCCTTTAACATTCATTACTGTATTGAACACATTATCAAACACATTTTTCTCCATGTGCATCACATCCAAATTATGTCGTATCAATATGGTCGGTCAATATGGTAGTTCCTAAAAAATGGATTTCTTTGTCCAATTGTGATCCTTCCCAAATCCAAGAAAAGGTGTCGGACTGCGGACATTTGTTAATACATCTGGAAAGTATCACAATCTTCTTCAAATTTCTATGCTAGATAATCTTGTGAATGAGCCTTCCATTTCAATTGTGTCTGCTCTAAACGCATTCCTTTATCGTCGGAACGGATGGTCGCTGGGTAGAAATCAACAATGGCATTCAAACCAGCAAGGTTTCCTTTCATGCGTCAATCTAAAAGCTTTAGTATCCTCCATGCAGTACGGACATGCCAACCTCTCATGTGTGCTCCAACCAGATAACATACCATATGCAGGGAAGTCACTGATTGTCCATAGAACAACAACCTTCATATTGAAATTTTATTTTTTGTGGGCATCATACGTGGTAACATCGTCATCTCACAGTATTATTAGTTCATCAATCAATGACCTTAAATATACATCAAGATTTTGGCCAGGTGAGGTCAGACCAGGGATCAACAGAGACAAGAAAAGATTTGGATGCTTCATACACAAGCTTGGTAGAAGGTTGTATAGAGTTACAAATACTGGCCAACAGGAGTATGGAGTTGATCTACCCCCAAATGGATTAAATCCATCTGTACATAAACCGAGTCTAACATTTCTTACTTTCATTATGAAGTTCTGATGAGTACGATCAAAGTGTTTCCAAGCTTCCGCGTCAACAGGATGCTTGATCTTGTCTTTATCGTGTTGAACTTTATTTGTATGCCATCTCATGTGTTTAGCTGTCCTTGAAGACATATACAATCGTTGCAATCTAGGAGTGATAGAAAAGTAGCAGAGCGACTTGTATGAAACTTATTTTGATCTCGTGCTACCATTGTCTCTTGTCTTTGGCTTGAACCGAGGATGCCCACATGATGAGCATGATATGTTGTTTTCCTGATCCTTGAAATACAACATACAGTGATTTGGACAAGTATCAATCTTTTTATACCCCATACCTAGAGTGTTGACCATAACCTTCGCACGATAGAAATTTTGTGACAATTTCTCATCTTTGGGCAACATACTTTTCACAATCATGCACAAACGGTCAAAACATGATTGACTCAAATTATACTCGGGCTTCAAATTCATTAGTTGAAGAACTGCATACAAGATAGTGTGACTCTCGCAATCGTTCCAAAGTGGCTCATCAACATCTTTAAGTAAATCATAAAATCTACTAGCTGCATCGTTTGGTGATTCTTCATCTACTGCAGTTCTTACATCACTAGGACTCATAGCAAAACCCAGTTTTGTTCCTGTGTCATCAAATATCAAATCCATATATGGATTATCGTGTACCACATTCACCCGTGCATCAAAATTGTTTCTAAATTCTTATCCATGAAACGTCCAATTCTGATAATCACTCACAAAACCCTTCCTATATAGGTGATGTCTAACGCCATAAGGTTCAACAAATCGATTATTCTTACAAATCTTGCAGGGACACCTAATCCGACCTGTGGGATCCACTGTACTGACATTTGCCGTTGCAAATTCAATAAAACTTTCAACACCATCTATATATTCATGCTACTCATTGTCAACTATCCTACGGTACATCCATTCATGGTTTGCAGTCATTTTGTCGTATGATGTTACAAATAATATCCTAACCAGTTAAAAGAGAACCATCAGAATGCTATGATGAAGAAAATATCATATTTATCATGCAATATATGATGTCATACAATCACAAAAAATATGATACATGCATTGATAACTTAATATTTTCATGTGCAAACTATTCATGACACAATACATTCATTTGAAGTATGCTTTCATTATACAATTTCACATGAAAGTCATAATTAAATTGAAAGTAACTACATGCAAGCATTGATACAATCACATCAAACATTGCAATACATCAAAATCATTCATATCAAACAAATGTCAAACATGTACCTGCAACAAACACACTTCAATATCTCGCTAACTACTATCATGCCTAGTATGGAATCCGTACTCAAAAAATAAGAACACTTCTATTCTCATACATTAAAATCATGCTCAACATGATCTCCAAACTCCAACAAAGCAGTCCTAGATATCAACAACTAAGTTAGTGTGTGAACAGTAAAGTGTTGCATCCAATAAATTAAATAACATGTGATGCGCTTGCATCACTTACTCACCACGGGTATTTACCCGATTTACATTATTTTTGTCACTTACTCACCACGGGTGGCGGGGTACAAGCGGGTTCCGTTGAGAAATCTGCAAGAGACACTATGTTAAAATGAAGTCACCACCGGCCAAAAAAAAAAAAAAACTGAGGCAAGGTCGCTCTCCTGCCGGAAAAGCAATGGGTTGGGGGGCAACCCTTTGCCCAAATAAAAAAAACGGCAGGAGGGCGTCCCCCTACCGAATAAAAAAATAAGGCATGAGAGCGACCCCTACCGAAAAAAACAAATGAGGCAGGGGTCGCCCCCCTGCCGAAAAAAAGAGAGGCACGGGGGTGACCCTCTGCTCGAATAAAAAAACGAGCCAGGGGGCGACCCCCTGTTGAAAAAAAAAATGAGGCACGGGGCGACCCTCTGCCCGAATAAAAAAATGAGGCAGGGGAGCGACCTCCTGCCGAAAAAAAAATGAGGCAGGAGGTCGCCCCCCTGCCGAAAAAAAAAATGGCAGGAGGGCGAGCCCCTGCCGAAAAAGCAGGGGGCGACCTCCTGCCCGAATAAAACAACGAGGCAGGGGGTCCACACCTCCTGTCGAGACAAACAAAATGCTGCAGAGGTCGCCCCCCTGCCAGAAAAAACAAACGAGGCAGGAGGGTCGACCCCTTGTCAGAAAAAACAAAATGCGGCAGGGGGCGACCCCCTGTCGAAAAAAAATAGAACGTGGCAGGGGGTTGCCCCCTGCCGAAAAAAACTAAATGCGGCAGGGGGAAGACCCCCTGCCAAAAAAAATAGAACGCGGCAGGGGGTCGCCCCCCAGTCGGAAAAAAACCAAATGGGGCAGGGGGCGACCCCCTGCCGGAAAAAATAGAATGAACGCAGCAGAGGGCGACCCTCTGCCGAAAAAAATAGAACGCGGCAGGAGGCGACCCCCTGCTGGAAAAAATAGAAGGGGCAGGCGCCCCCCCGTGCTGGAAAAAAAAAAAGAACACTTACCTGCGGCGGGCGGGGTGCAACGGGCGGCAGAACGGGGGGTGACGGGCGGCGGACCGGGGAGCGACGGGCGACGGGTCGGGGAGTGCGTCGGTCGGCGGGGCAACGGGCCAAGCAGAACGACGAGCGACGGGCCGGGGAGTGGGTTGGGCGGCGGGGCGACGGGCCGGGGAGTGCGCCGAGCGGAGGAGGAAGGCGTCGAGTAGTGTCGGGAGGGCGGGAGAGATGAAACAAGAAAAGAGGGAAAAGGGCTCTAGTTAGGGATTTACGCAAAAATTAGCGACGGCTTAAGCGACATAATTAGTCTGTCGCCAAGCCATCATAAATTTACAGGAGTCGTTAGCGACAAAATATGTCCGTCGCTGACTTCGTCGCTAAGTAGCGACAAAAAACCTTTCGTCGCCCAATCCGTCGCTAATCGTCGTCTGTGTTGCGACAAAAAATGGCCGTCGCTAAGTTGTCGCTACATAGCAACAGATTTAGCGACGGCCGAGTTTTGGTCTCTACATATGTCAATATTACAAATCTGAGCGACGGATTAGTTTCTCTCGCTAATCCGCCGCAAAGTTGCGACGGAAAAAAATTGTCGCTAATATTCGTCGCTACTTCACATTTTTCTTTTAGTGAAAGAGACATTGCTAAACCGCTCTTTACGAAAAAGAAGAGCAGTTTTGCCCCATCGATGAGGTGGGAAAAAGGTGAAAACCGAAAATCTTAGGGAGGGTCTAGTAGGGGCCGCCGGCCCCTGTCGACACAACGACAATCCAGAAAGAATCACGGCAGAGGCCGTTGGCCTTCTGCCGGTCGTCTGACAATGAAACAGAGGAGAGGGGGAGGGGGACAGGAAAGGAGAGTAGCCATGAGGGTTACCTAAGGGATGCAGGGTGTGGCAAGCGATCGAGAGGAGAAGGGGATGGCACTGGGGTTGTAACCGCATGCGAGCCATTGCCTTCGGGGGCCCGCCGAAAATGCAGAAGAGACGGGGAGCGAGAAAGGGGGCGAGGAGGAGCGAGAGAGAGAAAGACTTCCGCACCCTAGATGGACAGTTTTATATCGAATAGTTGCAGAATTAGCGATGGAAAAATTCTATCGCAAATTCTATCGCTAATTAGCGACGAACAATTTCTGTCGCTCATCCATCGCGAAGTTGCGACGGAGTTTGCGATGAAAAAATTTTGTTGCTAATTAGAGATGGATTTTGCAATGAAATTTTTCATCGCTAATTCCGCAACTAATTCCGATTTTAAGGACAAATAATTTTCTCTAGCTAATCCATCACAAATTTGCGATGGAAATAATCAGTCGCAACTTTTCATCGTTAATTAACATTTTTCTTGTAGTGAAAGCACTTTTGGTGAGAAGCAATTAAAACACTAAAGCTTTACAACGAATGTGGACTTTCCAAATATTTTGAAACTTTTTCCAACAAAAATCAGGTTGCTTCACTCTAAATTGACTCTTCATGCTGACAGAGAACACTTACCCTTCAGAAGTTGTCTTCATCCTCGCAATCCACAAGCTAATTTTTGTGTGAGATAAAGTGTAATGTATTAAGAGTATTACAAGTAAGGTAAGTAGGACAGCTGACGAGAACTCACCAAAGTCCAGATACAAAGAGCAAATAGCATGCAGGAAAATACATTCGATGCAGTAAAGAAATCAATCATAATTACTTCTAGCGGCATTTTCAGAATGCCACTAAATCCCCCCCCCCCCCCTGATAATGTGTCATTTGATGATTGCCACTATATTTTCAGTGAGAACATCAATTGCCACTAGATTACTAAACCGTTTGCACAACAGAGAGCCCAAATACCATACGAAGACCACAATTTGACATAGTAAATATGCTTTTTATTTGCATTTTATTGAGAAATTTCCAATTCCAGTGGCTTATCTCACTCTATGAAAATCTTACGCTTGTATTGTTCCCCATAAGTTTTCCACATCATATTTTATTCATCCATAATATGCAGTAGAGTGAAATGGTCACAACTGTGTGAACTCATGCAGATCCATTCACGAAGACAATATGTAGCACCATAGAGTCTCACTGATAAAGATGGGGTGGGAGACGAGGGCGCAGCAGGACTTGAAGAGGAGTTACCTTGGGCATGGTTAGGCCGAACCCCTCAGTCATGTCGACAGGCCCATCCTTGGGTGTAGACCACTCAAAACTATGAAGCAAACATGCCAATGTCAAGTGAGTAACTTGGGTTGCTAGCGATGAACCGGGGCACGATCGCCGACCCGAACCAAATGGAAAGAATTTGAAGCTCTGACCACCAGAATTGGTGTCGTTGTTGCTTGTCAAGAACCTTTCTGGCTTGAACTCTTCCGGGTTTGGCCATAAGTCTGGGTCCCTGTGTATCTTCCATACATTTACAAACACCATCGTGCCCACTGGTATGTCATATCCGCCTACATTGACCGGCTCAATCGACTCATGTGGAACCAGCAGCGGGGCCACTGGGTGTAGGCGCATGGCCTCCTTGAGTATGGCTTGCAAGTATGTTAGTTTCTTGATGTCTGATTCGTCCACTTTTCTTTCCCTGCCTACGTGGAAGTCCAACTCATCTTGGGCCTTCTTCAACACGTGGCGGTTGTTCAATAGAAGAGAGAGGGCCCACACCAGAGTATACGATACGGTGTCTGTACCACCAGCAACCATTGCCTGCAATAATTGAAGATCAGACCCTTTGTTTCCTAAGTTATTAGTTCTAAAGTTCAAGCTTAGGAAAAAAAGAGTGGACGGCTGTCAAAGACAAAAAAAAAGTTTGCGGTAGTAGAAGTGGCAAATGAGCGCATAATTGTCTCTTAATATAATAGTAGAAGGATAAATCTATCTTTTAGCTTGAGCTAACTAGCATCCGTCCATAGTTAAAGGGGAGAATTATTCTTTAGACAGGGTGCTCACTCATAATTTTTCAAAGGTTAGGAGGGTCTTTGTAATTAGGTCAAAGGTTACACCACATATTTTTCATAAATTCATGGAAAAGATTCATTTAGAGACCTTGGACTGTTCGAGCTTGGCATGTTAAGGGTACACTTGTGAACAACCCAAATTTTTCAAAATTTTGTAAAAATTCCTCTTTCACTCCTGGCCCCTATTTTCTGAGTAATTGAGTCGATTTTGAGCTAAAATTTCAGTTATTTCTTGGATTCACTGGAATCAAAATCCATTTTCTATATCTGACTCTATTTTGGATCCAGATTTAGTGTCAAAACCTAAATCTGAGCCTCCTTATCCAATCTCCAAACTAAATTAATAAAAATACCAAAAATAATTTATGAAAGGATCAGACAGTTCATCCGATATCCATTTGGATCCACTGCTCCATATTCCTTGATTTAATGTACACAACTCGAATATTCTCTCAAAATCCAGATCTAAACCTATTTTCTGAAGAAAATTTTAAAAAAAACAACCCGAATTCTCAGAAAACCCTTCTTTTGTAAATATTTCTAATTTTTTGCAAAAATAGTTTAGAAACCCCATAGTTTTCAGAATTTTTACTTCAGAAACACAAAAAAATAGAAAATATAAAGAAAAGAACAAAAAAATAAAAATGGGAAAAAGAAAAAAAATGGGTTTAGAAGCCCTTTTTGAAGGTTTATTTTTATTTAAACCATCTTTTTGGAAAATCCTTAAAAGGGAACCACTTTCTGAAAATTTTCAAAATGCTTTTGGACCTGATTCGAAAAATCGCTAATGGATTTTCGTGATAAAAAGAGAGTCGCGGGGTCCTTCATTAGGATCCGTTTTCACCCCGTCAGTACTTCACGCATCTTCAACCTCCCCATCTCATTCCAGATTCTTCTTCTTCCCCTTTTCATTTTCCACATGTCCCTGGTGCCTCCCCTTTGAGTGGCTGAAGGTTGATCATGATTCAGAAAGCCACAGGTGAGCAACCACTTCCCTCCTCTTTGATCCCCTATAGATTTTTTCTCTGCTTTTCTTTTAAGCTTTCTGCCTTCTGTATTTTCTTTTATAAGGCAAAATGGTGAGATCGATCTGCGTATTGCAGGATCGATCCACCTGTTGCAATAGCAAAAGGAATTAATCATTCCTATATATATATATATATATATATATATATATATATATTATTCTTTTGTTTCTTTTATCTTTGTTTTCGTTTTCCTTTCTGTTGATTATCGAATTTCAGTGGTTTCACGTATACCAATTCCCTCCTTATCACAGTATAGGTTACGATTTGAATTTATGTCCTGTTTTAATTTCTTTTTTTTTGTTCTATCTTTTACGTTTGGTTTTTAGTTTCCTTTTAATACTCATGTTTCGATCATTTTTTTTTATTTTAAATGCCTACCGCATCATATAGTCGTTTTGGGGTAATTAGCCTCCTGTTATATATTGCAGAAACGATTATCACTAGGAATTGTGTATATTGCAGAAACCATTTGCCTAGTTGGTTTGCTTCTATGTCAGCAGCGTGCATTAGTAATCGGTGATATCCTGCAATGATATCACGGTTCACTTTGATGCAACAAACCATTGGCATTAGAATCATAAAATTCCATGTATTAGTATCCTATTTCTTATTCTTATTTTGATTTTGATTTCCGTGATTTATGTTTGATCGCTTGTTTATATCTAACCTCCAATTTCGATGACATCTAATTGTGTTTCATTCATCCTGTTCAATATGTTTTCATGGCGACTATATCTCATTTCTTGGTGTTGGATGGGCCATGGCATTTCCTCTTTTTGTTATCGCAATTTGCATTCGCTTAGTGGTTCCTGATTTCAACGTCGTCATAATCTTCTGCCTCTGTTGAGATACATTGAAAGTGGGATTCACCGTGGATCAAACTTGAGGTTGATCTCAAGATGAAGCGTTGGCTCACTATGAAGCCTTGCACATTAGCCCACCTCTGCATCCATCCCCTATGCATCTTAAATGCCTGTGAGTTTTATGTCTTCGGAAAATTATATTCACAAGCATTCCTAGTTTAGATAATGTGGTCATGGGCATAGATAGTTTCAATCAGATGCTTTCAACTTCAGTCAAGAATAAAGATTCAAATGACCAGGGATATGGATGCTAATCCTAATTTCCCAACTGAACTTGTGGAACTTATGGGTGCTCTTGAGCAAAAAGAGCAAGGCTCAGCGGTCGATAAGTGATGCCCTGTCAGAAGTGGAAGTAAAAAGGGGGGGGGGGGGGGGGGGGGCAATGTGTGTATCAGAGAGGGAACCAAAATGAGATTGGTGGTTCATGGAGTTGTTTTGCTCATTTTCTCCTATTCTCTTGAGTGTTGAAAAAAATGGTAAGAGAGTTGAGGTCTTGGAGAGGTCTGGTGTGGGAGGAATAAGAGCTTTCAACTATCGCTGAGTGGGTCTACTATTAGCCTTAATGTGTTGGAGACCTCTAATACTATTTGTTCCCCTGTTGTACTAGTTTTCTTATATCATGGTCTTGTTCAACTGTTATGATCAAAGAAGACATTGATGCATCTCCGATATCTTAAGACACACATTTTGTTTCACAGTATTTCACCCCTGTCATTCTATTTTATTGTTCAAGTGTGGCTCGTTTATCATATTTGGTGATCCGCTTACATGCATCTGTTTAGACTCTGATGAAATCTGAATTTCAGATATCTGCTATTAATTTTCGTTCAGATGCTTCATTGTAGAAAGCCGCCTGCATTAAGTCATGATTCTGGAGATTTCTAATTCATGACGATTTCAAGTTGTTTTACCCATTGCATCTATTGATTTGCCACCTCATTTGTGCTTACCTGCCTTCTATTTAGCATTTAAGAAATCTCTGGAGTGTGTCTGTCAATGCCCCTTATGTGCGAGCCTGTGAACAGGGCTTTTGTTCATAGTGAATCCCAATTGAGAGGTTATTTCAAAGGTATGGTGGAAAAAATCCAAGGCTCTATCGTGCTCTAGGCAATGAAATAAAGATATTTAGCTGGCATCTGCTGTGTTACCCCCTATATGCGATCACCAAGAGGGTACTTCAAGAAGAATCTCCAGACCCTTAAGCCGATAAGCCCATTCTGCATAAGCTAGCTAATTGTTAGTCCTATCAGGTATGCCCACCTGTATATAGAAAAAAAAAATTAGATCGCAGTCGCCCTGTGCTTACAGTGATCTAGATCGCCTGTATCAAGTCCATTTTTTAACATAGTCAGTGTTTTTCTCTGTTTTAAGTTCCATCTTCTGCCTCTTCAGATCCGTCATACTAGTCATATTGTTATGTGTACTCTGTGCTATTAGCATCTCTGAAAATTTTATTTTTATATGGCCACAGGATTGCCCGAGACTCCTGTATCTGTGTAAATTTTCTTTTCCCTATGTTTCCTTTAGAATATGGATTGAAAATATGCTCATAGCAATGTCATTTGAAGATACTGACTGAATTAATAATCTGAATCCAAGGGACGACGTCATTCATCTGTTAGCACCTGTCAGCCTCTCTTCCTGATTGTGAGTTGCAGACCATTGCATTCCTGCAGAGAGGCTGTTGAGTCAGTGCAGTGCAAAACCATTAAGGTGAAGCATGTCTCATGCAAGACTAAAGGACAAAAATTGTACAGAAGAAAGTGGGATGAGGTAGACCAAATAAGTGAAGATGGAACTAGTGATTATGATTCCCGAAATGAAAAGGTTTTGGAAGAAGAGTCAAGCAATTCGTCTAGTCCTAGGTCTGCCATATCATACTCTGAGAGTTGTGCTCATTTTGGCAGTACAAGATGCAATTGACTGCATAGGTCCATCATAAACCATTGCCTGGGATTCACTTGTCCTATCAAGGGAGTAAACATGTCTCAAGTGGAAAAAGTAGAAGGCCTTCTCTTACTGTAGTTTCAGATTCCTACTTGTAAATTCGTTTGCATAGCTACTGGTATAGTATAATCATTCAGCATTTCATTGTTTTTTCCCTTATCCCTCTACTGCCCAGTCATGTTCATCCTCAAGGCACAACCCTGCTACAGTGCCATTTGCAGTAGTCTGTATATACTCTGTTATATCACCTCCTTTTCGCCAATACCCCAGCTGCAACATTCCAGCACACCTTCACAGTAACTCACTCACAACATCTCTTCACAACACATACCATCTATCTCTTTACTGCATCTTCATGTGAACACTAAATTCCGGTTTCCATGTGCATTTAAGTAAGTATATTGTCAGGTGTATCTAAGTAAGTGCATCCTCATTTCCATTTAGATAAGATACATCTCCATTTAGATAAATACATTCATATATGCATTTTCCATTTAGTATGAGCATGATATTTAGATTTTGCTTAATATTTTTCATCATTCTCTATATTTGGCAATCTTGTTTTGTGTTAACTCTGGTTTTTGCAGAAAATATGTAGGAAAGGTTGGTTTTCTTCCTAGATTAGGATTTTTATCATTTCAAATTTCAATTCAAGTTTGTAATAGCTAGATGATAATGAGAATCCTTTACTTTTCTGTATTAGAATAGAATGTATGAGCATGCATATCTTCTAGAATTGCTTGTTTCATGTCATTTTATCTTTTCTTTCATAAATTCAAGAATGGGAACATGAATGTCACGTGTACCATTCTAATAAAAGATGATTAAACCCTAAGTTGATGATTTGCATCAATGACCATAGTCAAGGCGTGAACAAAACTTATGGTTTTCATCTTTTATGGAATAACACTAGATCCACACTGGATCTCTTTTAAAAAACAAATCATCATACTTTTAAATATTTTCTTCCTCTATTAGAGCTTAACTTAAAATTAGCTCAAAATGTATATCAATGGTCATAGTCAGGATATATTGAGAGTTAATTTCATTTTAAACTCTATAAAGGCACAAAAATGTGTTTTATTCTTCACTTGAACTTAAATATGATTATTATATAATACATTTTATGATCATAGTCAAAGATGTATTATATTTTCAATCTTATTTCAATTCATTTAAAGAATGAAATATGCTTTTCAAAAACCAATTTCAAATTCTTTTAATTCATTCATCATTTAGGATAGAATTACATCATATTTTTAATTTTTTTTTTCAAAATCCAAGTAATTTTGAGATAGATTCTTCAAATACCTTCTTCATTTCTCAAATCAATCTTCAAATCTTATTCAAAATCATCTTTATAAATTCAATTTTATCTCATTTCAAAAATTCAAATATCAATTTCAAAGTCTAATTTGACTTTAAAATTTCGAATTCACTTCTATATTCAAAATTCAATTTCCAATTCAAATCCAATTTCAAAGTTCAATTCAACTTTGAAAATTCAAATTCATTCCCATTTTCAGGATTCGATTTTAAATTCAATTCAATATCCCAGATCGTATTTCAAAGTTCAATTTAAACTTTGGAATTACCAGATTCATCACTTGATTTAAAAAATTCCAATTTTAAAAATCAAAGTTTTATTATTTATTCTTCACTTCAGGTGCCCAAATCTTCCAGATCATCTTCTAAATTCAGAATTCAAGTCTGAATTCAAGATTTATTCTTTATTTCTCAAAATTCCAAGTCTTAAACCAGACTTTAAAAATCAAAACTTGGTATTCACTCTAAAAATCATTTTTTTCTAAAATTTTATCTCCCTTTCAAAAATCGATTTAGGATTTCTCAGATCCAATTCTGAATTTCATCTGGATTTCCAAAATCTAAATCCCATTTTCGAAATCCATTTCCCATCCCAGATCTCGGATCCAATTCCATATTGGATTCCGGATTTCAAATCATATTCCACCTTGGATTCAGATTTTCAAATCCAATCCCATTTAGGATTTCAGATTCAATTTCATCTTGGATTTCAGACTTCGGATCCAATTCCATTTAGAATTCCAGATTTCAAATTCAATTTCGTATTGGATTCCAAACTTTGGATCCAATTCCATTTAGGATTCCAGATTTCGGATTCATATCTATCTTGGATTCCAAACTTTGGATCCAATTCCATCTAGGATTCCAGATTTCAAATCCAGTTTCATTTTTAATTCCTATTTTCAAAACCATTTTCAAATCTATTTCTTAAAGTCTAAATCTAAATTCAATTCCTCTTTCAGGTTCTGAAATTAAGAATTCCTTTTTCAGAATCGATCCATTCAAATTCAAAGTCCATTTTGACTTTAAAACTCCATCTCAAGTTCCAAAATCTCATTTTCTTTTATTTCTTCAAATTCATTCTAAACTCTGATTATTCCAAGACTTGGAAATTCAAGCCTCTTCTTCCAAATCTATTTTAAATTCTGAGTTAGATTAAAAAATCCAACCTTTTCAAATCAATTTCAACTCCTTTGAATAATTTCTTTACTCCATTATCAAATTTATTTCAAAATCACTTGGAAAATCCCAAAATTTCTAAATTATTTTCTCAAAAGCATATATCTTTTCATTTGCATTACACAAGCATGATTCTTTGTGCATTTAGACTTAGAATAAATTCTTAGACAATATTTAGGCAAAGCAAAAGGCATAAAATTCGATCATTGGTTCGATTGCCCCTTATAAAGGCACCGGGAACGATCGAACCTCGTGCTGACGAGCGAATCCCGTCTCTTTATTTTTCTATAATTTTTCAAAACGGAGGCGGGTAATTTTCAAATATTTTTAAAATTAAGGTCAAGTGAGATCTTTGCAAAAGAATTCCTCTCTCTTCTTTCTTTTCTTCTCTCTCTTCTTTTCTATCTTTTATTCTTCTTCAAAAAAGGAAATAGAGGTTACAAAGAGAAGGAAAAGAGGAATGCAAGAGGAAATTTTTTTTGCTATAATCACAACACCCCAGCTCAAGCTCGTCAAGAGGTGGGCCGACCCTGAGCTTGGCGAGTTGATCTGCTTGTTTTTTTAATTATTTCAAGTACTTTTTAATCTTGATAATATCTAAATATAAAATACATATAATATATAACAAATGAATAAAGTGCATGTAATATATATATATATATATATATATAAAACGAGATTACACTAGCCGAGCTTACCATTATCATGCTTGGCTCATTTACCTAAATAAGCTGGCTCGTAGTTCAGCTAGCCGAGCCGGGCTGAACGGCGAGCTGAACATCTCGTTTCCCAGCCGTACCTGAGGCCTCTGTTCGATAATTTGAGTAAAAAGTTTCCTGAAATTTCTTTTCGGAAAACGTGAGAATGATATCAGTAGTAACTCACCCAACAAGCGGGGGGCTCGCGTGGTTGGAGGCACGTTCAAACCCCAGCGGTGTTGGATAGTAACTGGTGGGGGTCTGGCTAACCGAGCTTGCCTTTAAAAAAAAAAAATATTAACTCACCCAAGTGGTAGCCTTGATTATGGTGTCGGTAGGACGCTCGTGAGACAAATGACCATCGTCCAGTTGACCGATAAGCACATCGATGAAGTCACCACCCCCACCTACGATGCCGGAATCCTTTCTTTGCCGGTGCTCCGCCACCCAAGTGGTGGCAATCTCATCCATCTTCTGCTCGACCCTCTTCATGGCCTTCTGGTGGCCATCCACATCCAGCCCCTTCAGCCAAGGGAGCGCATCCTCGACCGTGAACACTCCGAGCAAATAGAAGAACTCCTCAATCAACTCGCCGAACTCCCTCGCTAGCTCATCTTTTCCGGCGTTTTCTCCATCGGAATACCGTTTTCCAGCAACCATCCTCAGAAGAACATTACTGGTCAGGCGGCTCAACCGCCACTTCATCTCTACCGGCTCGACGTCCCCGCAGCATGTATACAAGCCTCTCGCGAGGGAGTCCACTTCCTCGAGCCGAATGTGCTTGAGCAGATCGATCCGTCTGTTCGATAGCAGCTCGATGGTGGAGATCTTGCGGGCCTCCCGCCAGTATGGGCCGTAAGGGGAGAGGCCGAAAATAGCGCGGTCGTGGCCGAGGAGCTTGGCGCTGAGCAGCGCGGGCCTGCTGGCGAGGGCTCGATCATTGGTGGTTAAGCACTCTTTGGCTAGCTCCATGCTGCTCACTACTAGAGCGCGCCTTTGGCCAAGCCGAAGGGCGAAGATAGGGCCGTATCTGTCTGAGAGCGCTGCGAGGGTTTGATGGAGAGGTGTGGTTCCCAACAGCACACCCATGTGGCCGACTATGGGCCAAGCACCATCAGGTTCTGGTGGCTTGGGAATCTCTTTTTGTGTCTTCTTGGGCTGCCATATTCTTTGGTAGAGGAAGAGAAAAGCAAGGAGAGCAGCTACACCTCCTGCGAGTTGGAAGATGTCCATGGTGACATACATGGTGCTGGTGGTAGTTGTTGCTTCATCCTCTTGTACATGTGTATATATTTCGGATGACGATCAGCCTGCTTTTGACGTGTGGCCCAGGCATTATTGCAGGTCTTTTTTGTTCCAGATAGGCAGGAATTGTCTTTCATGCTTCATGCTTCACGCGTCGCTTATTTCGAGAGGGTGGTGTATGTTCACCCCCGATGATTCACTGAATCCCACGTCTTTGTTCGGGTGGTCAAATGAGCGCCATGTATTCATGCACATGAGGCTAGACTCGTATGCCCGTGTATGTTGACATACCTTTGCATCGGACTCTAGTGCTGTTGCAAAGACTTAATCACCCTTACTTGCTTTTCTTGCCCTGAAATGACGGTTCAATGAAATGACAAAAATATCCTCCATTCAAAAGCTGTGAAACGACCGTTCGAGAAAAGAAACCCAAAAGGACAAAAAAGTCCTCCAAGGACAAAAAAGTCCTCCATCCAGAAAGTTCGAGAAAATGACAAAAATATCCTCCATTCAAGCGTTCCGAAACTCCGGTTCAAGAAACGGACAAAAAAGTCCTTCATCCAGAAAGTTTGATGTTAACTATTTAAAGTGGAGACATTCCCTATTCATTAAACTCTTGTGCCATCTGCTGTAACAGTAGCTCCCATTATCAACCCAAACTTTGCCTTCGTCTCCAGTTGAGTTTTCCGCCTTGTTTTTTATCTTGTTTTACAACACATTGTCGCCTTCTCGTGCCTGCATTGTGTTACAAAACATTCCTGTGTCTTCTCTTCATTTTTGCTGTCGTTAGGCATCATGGAAGAAAGCAATGATGCACAAACATTCCAACAAGTGCCATTAAGGCAGCGTGAGTAGCTTTTCATCTCATCATGCTATCGATGAAGAAGACATGTCGTCTGGTGTGCCATTAAGGCATTGTTTGGTTATTGCAGGTAGATCATGTTCTTACGATGGTTGGAAACTTATCGATATTTGTAAGACGCTGGGACCTGTTGACAAGAATGCTTGTTTACAAATGCTAGGAAGAGCCTCTACCCCATCAGGTATCCTACATTAACTCATTATATGTATTGTATTGATTTGTTTGCTATTATGCTTAATTTCTTTCTTATCGATTTGTAATTTATTGTGCGATATATTTATCGACCTTTTAGATAGTATGGTTTTGATCGTCGAGTTGTAAGTTATTATGCTGAACTGCCATATCGATTTTCAATATCTTACAAATCGATATGTATATCGATTTGTAAGATATTATATGTTATGTAATATGTATTTCTAAGATATTTGTACACAGACTTTGAAAACGTGTGCTTGCAGAAACACATCGTTACTTGCATGTGGGAGGGGGGGGGGGCGATTTTCGCAGGCATGTCGCTGCTCTCTCAGCGACTTCGATTGGACTCGCTTTTGAGCCTAGTGGATGTAATAAGAGCGTTATCGTCAACACACATGTACGACATGTGTATTACAATTGGCATGGTAAGCGACATCTCGATGCTCAGTATAAGCAAACATCAAACCGCACTTGCTTTGATACTGTCATTCATTAAATCGTTGCTTTGACTTGCTTAACATTATCGGTATTCGTTGTTATATGCATCCTGATTAAATCGTAGTAAACGTATACGCTTGCTAACGCAAATTGATATATTGCTTACAAAACATTCCACTATCTTCTCTTCTTTTTCGTTACTGGTAGGCATTATGGAAGAAAGCAATGATTCACAAACATTCCAGCCAGTGCCATTAAGGCAGCGTGAGTAGCTTTTCATCTCATTATGCTATCAATGAAGAAGGCATGTCGTCTGGTGTGCCATTAAGGCATTGTTTGGTTATTGCAGGTAGATCATGTTCTTACGATGGTTGGAAACTTATCGATATTTGTAAGACGCTGTGACCTGTTGACAAGAATGCTTGTTTACAAATGCTAGGAAGGGACTCTACCCCATCAGGTATCCTACATTAACTCATTATATGCATTGTATCTCAAACCCTTGTTTTAGTAACATACTTCCATTTTTGTGAGATACATTTTTGTTAGTTAATATCGATTTGTTTGCTATGTTGATGCAAACACAGATTGATATATTGCTTAAAACATTGTTGAGCTTATCATCAGGTTGTAATAAAGATGATGTAGCTCAATCAATTGAAAGATCTGGAGAATTGAATATCTATACTATTGATGCAACCGAAGAATTGAACATCTGCACTAATGATGCACATGAAAAGAAAGGTGCAGTCATTAGACCCACTCTTGACTTGAATGTTCCAGTAGAAGAAATGCAATTCAATAATGAGGTAGACTACCATGACAGTACACATAATAAAAGTGTAGGCATCAGGAATGTACATGGAAGTACACTTGACTTGAATGTTACAATCGAAGAAATGCAAGTCAATAATGAGGCAAATTTTGATGTCAGTACACAAAATACAAGCGTCGGAACTGGGAATGTACATGGAATTATACTTGACTCTGTTCGTGTAGAAGGAATGCAGTTTAATAATGAGGAAGCTGCATATAAATTTTACAATGATTATGCCTTAAAAGTTGGTTTTAGTGTGAGAAGGTTTTCCTGATCAAAAAATGCACATGATGTCGTGGTTAGAAAGACATATGTTTGTTCCAAGCAAGGTTGGAAGAAATCAATGGGAAATCCAACAAGGAGCATGCCAGAATCAAGATGTGGATGTCAAGCGAGAATGGTTTTGAGAAGACATCCAAATGGGAAATTTATCTTGCGTACTTTAATCAGTGATCATAATCATGAGTTAGCTGCATCATGTATGACTCCTATGCTAAGGTCACATCATAAAGTAACTGTAGCGCATGCTGCAATGGCAGAAATAGCCGATAGCGCCAGCATTGCACCAAGGAAGACATACAATTTGTTTACCCGCATGGATGGTGGTCGCGAAAATGTGTCATTCACACCTTTGGATCTAAGAAACCACTTGAGAAGGAAGATGACAGAAAACATGAAAGAACAGAGAAATATGTTCTTTGGTTCATTACTTACAGAATAAACCAAGCAATGAACATGGTTTTTTTAGTGCAATGTAAGTGGACGAAGATGGATATGTTGTGAATATGTTTTGGGCAGATTCAAAGTCAAGAGTGGATTATGAACGCTTCAATGATGTGCTTGTGTTTGATACTACAGTAAAGATTAATACTGAACAATGGCCATTTGCGCAGTTTGTCAGAGTGAACCATCATGCACAGAGTTGTATATTAGGCGGGGTGTTTTTGTATGACCAGACCAAGAAAAGCTTTGAGTGGTTGTTCAAAGTATTTACATAGGCAATGAACGGGAAGCATCTTGAAACTATACTTACAGATGGTGATCACGCAATTGCAGCTGTAGTGTTTCATGTGTGGCCAGATACACATCATCACCTATGTTTGTGGCATATCTTTCAAAATGCAGCAAGGAACATAGGACACATATTTAATTAGAATACAGGGTATGACAAAAAGTTTACAAGGTGTGTACTTCATAGCGTAGACGAGGTCACCTTTAAGTCAGATTGGGAGCAAATGATTAAGACATGCGACCTTATTGACTGTCTGTGATTACAAAATTTATATGCAGAAAAAGAGAAATGGGCATTGGCATATGGAAGACAATGCTTTTATGCAGGTATGATAAGCACACAAAGAGCTGAATCTATGCATGACACGCTGAAGAAGACCCTGTATTCATGTTCAACAATGTTTCATTTCATGGAATAATATGATTTATTTATAGACGGTCTATGATAGAGTGAGTTTGAACAAGATGTGAAATGCTTCAATACACGACCTCTAACTCTTGGCATGAAAATATTAATGCGACCTGCAGCTCTGTATACACTGACTGTATTTGAATGGATCAAAAAAGAGGTGTTACATGTCATGAATTGCAAAATAAAAGGACTCGTGCAAACCGAGAATATACACAAATACCATATTTTATGGCAGGGCAAAAACCATCACGAAAGGCAAGAAGCACGTCACGTATAATGTTGACAACGAAAGAGTTGAATGTTCGTGCAAAATGTATGAATTCAAAGGTATTCTATGTTGTCATGCATTAAAGGCACTCAATCAAGAGAAGATACAAGAAATACCTGAGTCTTACGTAATGCGAAGATGGAAGAGACGCGCAAAGATTGAAATGCTCATTATGGACAATGCGAGTAAATCTGGTGTTGACCAGAAGTGCCACATAGCCTCTCGTTACCAACAATTATGTAGGTCATTCATGCATGTTGCTGATTTGGCATCGAGAAGTGAAGAACGCTATGTATCTGTGAGAAAAGCTACAATGGAGTTACTTGAAAATGTGGAGTCAATTCACCTTAAGTCCGTTGCAGCGAATGAATACCAGCCGAAGCTAATGGGATCAAACAGCGTAAGTGAAAATCATGTTTCGCTTGACACTCCCGAGAAGTTGCGTCGAAGCGTAAACATTATCTTCAACAAGTCAGTAGTGAACGTTGTTGATTATGATGGACATATTTATAAAGCGCAGGTTATTAAAAGAAAACCCGCCTCTGATCGCAGTCGTCGGAAGTCAAAGGGTGCACTAGAATTGGTTGGCAAGAAAAGAACTAAGAAACAATCAACTTGTAATAAAAAACAACAAAGCCCTTCGAATGAACATATATGTAAGACATTATATTGCTTCCCATTACGTGAAGCTTGTCAATATCTAACTCGTGTAATGTCCAACATGCAACAATACCCTACAGAAATACCAACAAACGTTGAAACCTCCATTCCTCCCGACCAGATTTCTGGCAAGGATCGCTTCAGTTTTACAAGTCTATTGGTATGTAATCAATGTGGTGAGGAGGTATGTATTTCTTGTGAAACTTAATGCAGTGTCTTATATTTTCTCTATCATGACAGGCTCTGATGTATTCGACAGATGGGTATGGGACGTAGGAATCTCGTGTAGGCTATTAGTGTAGTTGTCATGCCTCTTTGCATGACCCGATTTCAACATTGTCGGATTTGTTACGAGTTTATAGTGATTTGTCATCGACAACTTGCGGTTCGTGCTTGTGTTTTTGCTTAAATCGATAAATAGCGATTTGTGGCTTCTGCTGAAAGTCGATTCATGACATCACTGAATGACGATTTGTGGTTATCGTTGAATAGCGATATGTGTCATCGCAGCATAGTGATGTGTAGGTATTATTCAAATGTCAATCTAAGCGGACTGAGAAAGGTTATTCAAGTAAGTTTTTATGGGGCATTGATCAAGGTTGCGATTCATTTTATGATTTAAGTAAGCTATCACCACGCAAATGAAATCTTACTTAGATCATGAAATGAAACGCAACCTTGATCAATGCCAAAAAAAAACTTACTTGAACAACCCTTCACATCCCGCTTAGAGTGACAGTCGAACAATACCCCCAAATCATTATGCTGCGATGCCAAATATCGCTATTCGACGATAACCAAAAAATCGCCATTAAGTGATGTCATGAATCGACTTCCAGCAGAAGCCACAAATCGCTATTTATCGATTTAAGCAAAAATACAAGCACGGACCACAAGTCGTCGATGACAAATCACTATAAACTCGTAACAAATCCGACAATGTTGAAATCGGGTCATGCAAAGAGGCATGACAACTAAACTAATAGCCCACACGAGATTCCTGTCCAGCTGACAGCACAATCGCTTTCCCGCGATAACCACAACTGGCTATGCAGCAATTACGAAGTCTACTTACGCAGCTCCAAGCGATATGCACTAATCGAACCTTACATTTCAACATTGCCATTCCTGGACGAAGAAAGATCAACCATGGAACAAAGAAGGAATTCTGGTCAATTTACCAATGTTAGTTGATAAAGCTATGATTGTAAATAAAAGGCATCGATTCAACTTCTTCTGCAGCAATTCTTTCGTGTTCCCAACACCTCCAATTGTTATCTTGTGAAAACTTTTAGCCATATGTTGTAAATAAAAGGCTAATCAATGTGTCGTTTCTCTTCCTCACTTCATTTCTTAATTGGTAAGTAAACCTCTTCGTCTGTTATAGGGTGAGCTTTGTTCGCTTTAACAATGGAAGTGCAAGTGTGAGTGGTACTCCACAATTTCTCACAATCGCTTTGGAGTTCTTAACGTGGGATCGTTCAGATCCCTCTGGTTTTTATCAACAAACGTTCATTATCGCTTTATACTAGTATCGTTTAACACCACAATTCGGTGTTGACTAACACCGCTACGTGATACCGCGATGTAGGCCGTGAACAATAATTTAACGAGTTCTGACGTCGTAAATGACATCAGTGAATAGCGATCAGAGAAGATTGATGCGACGAAATCGCTACTGATGATCATAAGTAAACTGTAAGTACATTTCAATCGTGCAATAGGATGCCGGCCAGCCAAAATCGGTACGATATTGTTCTCTGTCAGAAATCGCTCATTTGCGAGGATTTCAATTCATGAGGTCAACAACGCAAACAGCAATGGCTTGTCCCTTTGTAAACATTGTAAGTCAACAAGGATTTGCGATGTTAAATGATACTAGTATAAAGCGACAATGAATGTTGTTAAAAAACCGACAACGGCTACGATATTTGGCATGAATATATCGTTGTATCCATGTTTGATAATCAATTGAGTAATCGTCAAAGATTATTCATACCTGGAAAACGGGTTTGTTCGGGTCGGGTCAATCTCTCATTCAACCATTGTTATAATATGAAGTCGAAACGACAGTTTTTTAATTATTTAAAACCCAATCATTTAAGTTGCGTGTTGTCTTCGATAAAGGGAGATATTCGAAACGAGGAATTTTAATTATTTAAAATGAATTCATTTAATTAGCTGATTGTTTTCGAAAAAGGGCAGCATGGGAAAAGACGTAAGCTATCACCACGCAAATGAAATCTTACTTAGATCATAAAATAAAACGCAACCTTGATCAATGCCCAAAAAAAACTTACTTGAGCAACCCTTCGCATCCCGCTTAGAGTGACAGTAGAACAATACCCCCAAATCATTATGATGCGATGCCAAATATCGCTATTCGACGATAACCAAAAAATCACCATTAAGTGATGTCATGAATCGACTTCCAGCAGAAGCCACAAATTGCAATTTACTTACTTACTAGTATTATTTAACACCGCAAATCCTTGTTGACTTACAACATTTACAAAGGGACAAGTCATTGCCGTTTGCGTTGTTGACCTCATGAATTGAAATCCTCGCAAATGAGCGATTTCTGAAAAAGAATAATATCGTACCGATTTTGGCTGGCCGGCATCCTATTGCGCGATTGCAATTTACTTACAGTTTACTTATGATCATCAGTAGCGATTTCGTCGCATGAATCTTCTCTGATCGCTATTCACTGATGTCATTTACGATGTCAGAATTTGTTAAATTATTGTTCGCGGCCTACATCCCATAATCTCTCAGAATTCGTCCATCAACAATGTCATTTCCCCCCATGGAAACCAGAAGGTACTAGTGCTTGGGTTCCACCGCTCTGCTAGTGCGTGGATCAAATTGTCGTTGATTGTTTGTTTTCCTACTGCAGATGCCAGTTCCAATCCACAATCGTCCAAATGGTCTGAAAACATACGAGAGAAATTCATGAGCCATGAATAATACCACCGAGGAAAGAATGATCCGGTGCTGATGACTCGATGTTCAGGAAGACCTTGTCTCACCTCATAGGAGATGTGACCCTCAGGAAAGACTGAATCAAGTTGACTGGATGCCATCAGAGAAGATTGGAAAACATGGAAAATTTGGAATAAGACTTGGGAAAATATAAGGATTTTAAAAAGATGCAGGCAGGATAAAAATAAAGCAGAAAATTCAAGATCCAGAAGAACGAAAGAATGGAAATCACCTAGAGTTTTGAAGAAAATAAGAAGAATTTGTAAAAATCGTCCAGGGTTTGAATAAAATAGGAAATTTCAGACAGTATATGGAAACAAATGGAAAAGTTTATGAAAATTGTCTAGTATTTTGGAAAACTTGTGAAAAATGTAATAAAATGGAATAAAAGAAGCTAACATTCAATCACATCTTGTACAATCAAGTATGCACATACAACATTCCCTAAAAGCTGACTCTAGATGCACAAGTTTTGAAATAGTTGTAAGACCTTAATCCTAACTCTAAGGTTCAAATTATTTGTGTTCGATCATGCTATACCTATATACTCGAGTCAAGGCTCAATGTACGTGGCATAAAATCAATTTCTCCGGTTCTAGGTTCAAGTTTTCCAACATCCTTGAGCACCTGCCGATATACGTTGGACTATGGCCCTTGGTACATGGCAGGAGGGTTTTCACCCAAATAGGTGGCCCAGTTGTGAGGCTTTGTCCCGAACTATGGTTCTGGAAGAAAGCCCAACAACGTGAAGACCAGGTAAAAGTAGGTGGGGTAGTTTTTGAAAACATGAGCACATGCAATCAAATCAGAAGGCTCTAAAACCTAAAGAAATAGAGATTTTGAAAAATTTGAAGAAGCAAACATTGTTTTCAATCAAACCTAGATTGAGGAGGGTTGTATTAGACCTAAGTCTATGTAAGCATAAAAATTTTCTCCTCAATATGGTCCTACCAAACCATACTTAGTCTATATGCAATTCATGTCAGCTGGGTTTGAGTCTAGGCTCATAGGTTCACATGATATCATGAAATAAAAGCTGACATTCCATGGAACACGATTTTGACAATTTCAACTAAGTCAAGCACACAATTGATCAGGCGAAGACAGGTCCCATCACGGTCGCCAAACCTGTTATCATCGCAAAATTTTTACTTTTGCGAGTCAAACTGACCTTTGAAAAAGATTTTGAAAATAACTCACCTCCGTTTTAAAATGCAAAATAATTCCGAAGAATGGGACTCGCCTGTCGGTACGAGGTTCAACCATTCCTGGTGCCTTTACCAGAGGTAATTGAACCAAGGATCAAAAGTGTGCTTAGCTTTGCTCAACTTGGCTAAATCGTGTTCTATTTCCTAAATGCACAAAGAATCAGACATGTGCTACAGATTTCTGAAAATGCAGATTTGAAAACATGATGTTTGCTTTGAATATTAGAGATACTTGAAAATTCTTGGAAAAGAAGTCCTTTGGAAAATCGTGAATCATGGTGAAAGAATGTTTTTGAGGAAAATGAAAATTGATTTCTGAGGAATTTAGAGGTTTTGTGAAAATCGATTTCTGAGAAAACCCCAATAACTTTGGAAAACTCAATTTTTCTGAATTAGAACTTGGAAAATCAAGATTTGAACTTGAGAAATGCTTGAAATATCATTGGAAAATCAATGTTTTGAGAAAATCGATTTTTGAGTAAGACTTAGAAATTTTGAGAAAATCGATTTTTCTGAATTGAAATTGGAATTTGCAAATGAATGAAATGAATGAATATGGATTTGAAAGACTTGATTTTGAGGAATTGAGAAAGTCCTTTTGTATTTTTGAGAAATGCAGTGCATTTTGAAGTTAGCCTAAGAGTGTAGGCTGAATGTGGCTAATACGAAGATTACAAATCTAGGTATCATTCGTATTTTGACTATGGCCATAAATACAAATTCCACCAAGTTTGTCAACTCCATAAGAGCTAGTGTATGTGATATTCGTGTAGTCCATGGTGAATTTATAAAGAATGTGAATGAATTGGGCATACATTGCAGTTATATATCAAAGTTTAAAACTATATGCAATACAAATTCTAATCTAAGCAGAAATTGAAATTCTTATTCTAAATTTAATTACAATTTACATCACTAATCAAATTTAAATGCATAAAAATAAAGTCTTCAATGTCCCTACAAAACTACAAAAACTTGTTAGTGAAGATATGTCGGCTTTTCTAGGTTTATCCAGCAATATCTGGAAATTGCTAGATTTTACTAGATATAAGCCTTTTCCCATGATTCCCTGATATAAACTTAATAAAATAGGAAATAAAATTAAAGAAATAATATAAATAAGATTTGAAAAATCGAAATTGGGGTCAAAATGACCAAAATACCCCTGATAACAAGACTATGGCCCTAAAATCAGGGTTTTCAGAAAGATATTTTGTAAAATGCAAGTTTTAAAATTCAAATAAGGATAAATTAACTCAAATATGATATGACATGATTAAAAATATGAAATTTAGGGCTTAGAATTTCAAAATTGAGGTCGAATAACCAAATTACCCCTGATAGCAAGACTATGGCCTTGAAATCAGGGTTTTCTGAAATAGATTTTGATAAAACTTGAGATTTATGATTGAAATAAAGACAAAATCAAACATGAAACACCTTAATATGATTCTAGACATGAACTAACCCTAAAACACACACTTATGCATGAAAGTCAAGAAATATCACTAAAATTGTGATTTTGGCAGTGTTTCGGGATCCTACGGGGCTCTGTTTTGCAATTTGATCAATCTAGGCATCAAACGGATTCCAAATTTCATAATAATTGGTACCTACACTTGTTATGTCTGTAAAATCAGATTGGAATCATAAAAAAAAAATTTTGACATTATTTTAATCCGAAAATTGCATTAAAACCCTAAAATATGCTATTTTTAACCTAGGTCACAAACCAGTTTCAGAGTTAGACCCGAATCAGGGGTCAATCCTCCATGAAAACTTCTGAATTTTTAGGGTTTAAAACAGCTACTTCGGATTGAAAATACAGAAATAAATAGAAAACCTAATCAAAATTTTCTGAAATTTTAGCAGTGAATAGTAGACAAAAAAATAATGAAACTCCTTTTTTACAAATCGTGAATCGGATCTGTGGTTCGAGATCTATGGTCATTAAAAGTCTGATTAAGATTTTGGTAAACCCTAACGAGTTTTAAATTTAAAATCAGATTTTCTGTCAGAGTAAAAATACTAAACAGAGGCAAAAAATTAACAAAATTTCACAGTAAATAGATCATTTCAACATATATCCACAGCACTTTACGGATCTCAAATCGAATATTGGATGAGGAAAATAACATAACAGCAAGTTACCCTTTTGATTTTAACAACGATTTTAATGCTTGAAAATCCCGATTTGATGTCTGATTTTTTTGACAGGGTTCTCGAATCCCAAAACCTCTGATTTTTTTACAGTAGTTTATTTGCACATCCATGTATCACATATAAAAAAATCAGAAATTAACAATGAGTATTTCAATCCGAAATAACATGCTCTTTACTGTTCTAAACTAAAAACACACAGAAATTTGATAAAACCTAATAAATCATGCTTTAACTAATGAAAATAAAAATAAAAAATACCAAACAGCAAAACGAAATTAATTTTTATGCTAAAACACATGTAATAAACATAAATAAGTAAAAAAAATAAATAAAAACAGGGAATCCACGGTTGGAATTGCTTTTACCATTGAAACCATGGATTTAATCCATTTAATCGGATAAATCTCATGTTTTCTTGGTTAAGAATATAAAAAAATAATGCAATAATCAATTCTAATGGATTAGAATCATGGAAAACAGCATGGAACAGGGTTAGATCATCTTCTTGAATTGAACTTGAGGTTCTTGAGGTTGAATCCATGGTTAAATCCATGAAAGGGGAGTTTCCATGGTGAAATCTATTGCAAAATCATAAAAAACCAATAAAAAATAATAAAATAATATTAAATAACTCCTTACTTTGGGGCTGCAACAATGGAGGAAGGAAAGGAGCTGGAGAGAGGAGGGAGACCACGAAAATTTGAGCGAAAAAGAGCCCCCTTTTGACCTTTTGAAGTCCCCCTTTTATAGGTTTTCAAAACTTCCTTAATTAGGGTTAATTAAGGAGTTTTATTTTTTTAGAACTCTTTCTAATAAATCCAACAAAGGGGGCAACGATTTTTTGGAGAATTATAGCCAAGGTGGGACTCTAATTAATTCCTAATTAACACCTAATTAAACCCTAGAAAGTCCAAATGTGGCACCACCTAGTATGGACCCACATTTGGTTTTTAAAACTTGAATTTAAAACCTTTAAAAACCAATGGTTTAAAACTTAAATAAAATGGATTTTTAAAATTGATTTTGACTCCTCTAAACCCCTAACCTAACTAGGACAATGACTAACCCTAGTCTAACCTTGATATTTTCAAATGTGGCGCCACCCCGAGTGGGCTCCACTTGAATTTTCAAAAATGATTTTAAAATTTTGAAATGAGAGGTTTTTGAAAATGAGAGGTTTTTGAAAAGAGATTCAAAAGTAGACTTGAAATCAAAAGTTTTGAAATGGCATAGAGTTCCAACTGGGTCAGAACTCCTCTGGATATGGCTCCAACTGAGTGGACCCCACATCAGAGTTTTGAAAATTTGAAATAAACACTCAAAATAACTTTGAAAAGAGGTTAAAATCAATAATTAAAATTTAAAATCTGTGAAAATAGAGTGTCAGGCGAACATAAACTCCGGGTTAGAGTCCTGAATTTTTAGGACTCTGAGATTTTGGGTTTTCAAAGCCAAATGAAGGAGTTTTTGAAAAGATTTTATCAAAAACGATGAAATAAGTCAGAAAATACAATCAGGGTTAGACTCCTAACTTGATCAAAACTCTGAAATAGAGTCCTGGATTAACTGAACTCTACAAAACGACCTAAAATTTGAAAACAAATAGAAAGAAACGAAAATGGAAGTAAAAACAGACTTCAAAACAGACTCCTTACTGGACTAGGACTCCAGGACAGAGTCCTGATCGGACCAAAATTCTAGATTTTTTTGGTATTTTCTGAAAAACAGATAAAAGAACTTGTAAAAACAATGTAAACAATAATAAGTATTGAAATAGAACAGAGTTCTGATTCAACTGAGACTCTGAGGACAGAGTCCTGATTGAAGTAGGACTCTCAGATTTCTGAGAAAACAAATGAAAGAATTTTGAAAAACAGTTAAAATTTGGATAAAATTGAAGTTTTGGTTCAGAGTCCTGATCTGATTAGGACTCTGAGAAAGAGTCCTAATTCGATCAGAAAGAGTCCTATTTTAAAAGCAAATGATGAAATTTGGGCAAAGCTTTTGAAAACCAGTGAAAATGAAGTATGAAAACCAATTTTGGATAGAGTCCTGATTCGATCAGAACTCTGGGGTAGAGTCCTTATTTGATCAGGACTCTGAGATAAAGCCTCAGAATTTTGCAATTCTTTGATAAAAGTGTAACAGTTTTGATAGATAGAAAGATTTTTGAAAGATTCTTTCAAAATTGAAATCAGAATCAGAGTTCTGATCCCACTAGGACTCTCTGAACAGAGTCCTGTTTTGACTAAAACTCTGAGTTTCTGACTCATTTTGAAAGATTTTAAAAGTTTTGATTGAAAATAGATAAAATAGCTGTAAAAGATTAGAATTCTAATCCGATTAAAACTTTGAAGAAGAGTCCTGATCCGACTGGACTCTTGAAGAAGAGTCCTGATTCAACTAAGACTCTAAATTTTTGGCCAAAACAGAAGATTTTAAAAGGTTTTCTCCAAAAACAGGTAAAAAGGTAGTGAAAAGTAGAGTTCTGATCCGACTGGACTCTGGAAAAAGAGTCCTGATCCAACTAGAACTCTAAAATTTTTGGAGATTTTTGACAAGTAAAGGAATCCAGAAGCGACACCACCTAAATGGGTCTCATCTAAGAATTGAAATCAGTTAAAAAATGAGCTTAAAACGAATCCAGATTATTTTCTGAGAAAAACATTTCAAATATAAGGTCTTGGGGGTTGGCAAATGACAGAATGCTGATTAAAAACCCTGATTTTAAAATTGATTTTAAAAGAAAAGTTTTAAAACCCGAATCTGGATTAAATATTTTGAAAACAGAAATGCTGGATCTCAAAAATGAGATGTAATGACATGCAATGCCATGCAATGCAGTGAAATGACATGTCAAATGGATGAAATGATATTGCGATGATATATGAAATGTAAACACTAGATGAGGATGAAAGTTTGGGGTGTTTACAGGCGGAAAATGAAATACCTCATCAAAGGAGACTCAGATTTATACCCTTAACCTGATTGGGCGGAAAATAAAATACCTCATCAAAAGAGACTCAGGTTTGTACCCTTATCCTGATTGGGCAGAAAATGAAATACCTCATCAAATGAGGCCCAAGTTTATACCCTTAACCTGATCGAGAATAGAAATGGTAAGTTGGATAACAAATAAGACGACTTTCTTGAAGAGGAATAAGACAACTCTTTCGACAACGCGAAAGACGAATAAGGCGATCCAAAAGAGCAGAGTGATTTTTTCGACAATGCAAAAGATGAATAAGGCGATGGAAGGCAATTCTTTTGACAATGTGAAAGGTAAATAAGGCTATCCTTTTGGGGAAAAGGCTAATCTTTTAATTACGTGAAAGATGAATAAGGTGATCCAAAGGAACAAGGCGATTCTTTCGACAACGCGAAAGATGAATAAGGTGATCTAAAGGAACAAAGTGATTCTTTCGACAACGCGAAAGATGAAAAAGGTGATCCATAGGAACAAGGCGATTCTTTCGACAATGTGAAAGATGAGTAAGGCGATCCAAAGGAATAAGGCGATTCTTCCGACAACGTGAAAGATGAATAAGATGATCCAAAGGAACAAGGCGATTCTTTCGACAATGCGAAAGATGAATAAGGTGATCTAAAGGAACAAAGTGATTCTTTCGACAACGCGAAAGATGAAAAAGGTGATCCATAGGAACAAGGCGATTCTTTCGACAATGTGAAAGATGAGTAAGGCGATTCTTCCGACAACGTGAAAGATGAATAAGATGATCCAAAGGAACAAGGCGATTTTTTCAACAACGAGAAAGATGAATAAGGTGATCCCAAATGAACAAGGCGATTCTTTCGACAACGCGAAAGATGAATAAGGTGATCTAAAGGAACAAAGTGATTCTTTCGACAACGCGAAAGATGAATAAGGTGATCTAAAGGAACAAAGTGATTCTTTCGACAACACGAAAGATGAAAAAGGTGATCCATAGGAACAAGGCGATTCTTTCGACAATGAGAAAGATGAATAAGGCGATCCAAAGGAATAAGGCGATTCTTCTGACAACGTGAAAGATGAATAAGGTGATCCAAAAGAACAAGGCGATTCTTTCGACAACGCGAAAGATGAATAAGGTGATCCAAAGGAACAAGGTGATTCTTTTGACAACGCGAAAGATAAATAAAGGTTATCCTTTTAGAGAGAAAGCTAATCTTTCAACAACGCGAAAGACGACAAAGACTATCCTTTTGGAGAGAAGGCTAATCTTTCAACAACACGAAAGATAATAAAGGTTACTCTCTCAAGGAGGAAAAAGGTGATGCCAGAATGTGTCAAGATGGGCATTGAGCTCTTCACTTCATGTCAAGATAGTAAGAAAATATTGCCAAAATATAAAAAATTGTTTGTTGATTCAAAATACTTAAAACTGATGTATATTGGTATGAAAATATTTCCTCTTTTCTACCCAAAGTATTACCTCCAATTGGGCTAACTCCGTAGAATCAAGATTCAAATTCAAATTGCTTGCGATTGGCTTTCTTTCAAGGAAGCTATCAATTTCCTTGATAGGGACGGAAAAAAAAGTATTCTTGATATTGCGAGAGCTATTGGTGAAAGAATATTGATAAAAAAAATTCACAAAATTAAAGAAGATTCTTGATAGATTCGGCAGTCTGATATCCTGGGATTCTTTTCTCATGATGATCTTTCTGCTTGTACTCTTTTCTTTTTCTTTCTTTTTTTTTCTTTTTTTTCGACAGAATTGGATCTCTCTTGGTTTTTCATTACATCATCCTTCATTTTGGAGATGTCCTAACTTTTCTCTCTTTTTAGAAGGGTACGTCACAAACTCCTTCATCTCGGAGATGCTCCGATCCTTCTTTCTCTCAGGGATTATCTTGACAGTATTGGTTCATTGGTTGGAAATCTCTTGATGATAGCTGAAATTAAATATCTTTTAGGGTTTGTCGAGAGGCTCATCGCATCTGCCTTCATCTCGACAGTGCTCTGAACTTTCCCTGGAAGGATCCATCACAAACTCTGTCATCTTGGAGATGATTCAAATCTTCTTTGGCCCCGGGGGTCTACTCGCCCAATTCGCCTTCATCTTGACGACAGTCGAGGGATCCCTTTTGCGGATATTTAATTGCAGCTTGGGTGATTAAGGAGATATAGGAATTCAATGAACTCTCTTTTTTTATCGCTCAAGATATTTCCACTGCCTTTTCTTTACAAGAATGATCTTTAAAAATGTGTCATAGCTTCGATCAATATCAATCACTTATGGCTTTGCGACAACATTGAATTTTCTTGGCTGACCATATCGAGGATTTATTCTTCATCCCTTTGGTTGGTCAATAAAAAGAATTTAGATTTTGAATCCTTCTTTGCAAAAGCTTCACTCTTTTGGAAGTAATACTGAAGGTAACTTGAGATAATTCTTTTTATGTAATAAAAGATTTTTGAGATCAACAACTATTTTTCATGACAAATTGGCAAAATATTCTTGGAATCTTTGGTGAAAGAAATTGCTTGATATCTGAGTTGACACATCAGTGAGATTCTGGATGAAGGTCCAACACGAACCTAAACTCTAAAGGTAAATCCAATACGAAATTGGAATTCTAAAAGTAAGTCTTAGCACAATGCTGAATTTTGAAGGTAAGTCAAATTCAGAAGTTGGTTTTGAAAGAACGACCGAGTCAGGACTCGGGTTCTACAAGGAAAACAAGAAAATTTGAGTCGAAACTCGAGCCTTTGAAGGAAGGCTAGGAAGTTTGATTTTTAAGGAAAGAAAATTCGGGTCGAAGCCCAAATCTTCAAAGGAAAACTCGAGTTTAAAACTCAAAATTTTCAAAGGAAAACTGGAAGGTTCGAGTCGGGGCTCGGAAAAGTTGAAAGTTCAGATCTTGAAGGAAAGAAAATTCGAGTTTAAAACTCAAATCTTCAAAGGAAAGCTGGAAGGTTCGAGTCGGGGCCCGAATCTTAAAGGGAAATTGGAAAATTCGAGTCAAAACTCGCATCTCAAAGAAAATTTAGAAGTTCGAGTAGAAACTCGAATCTCAAAGGAGAGTTGGAAGTTCGAGTTGAGTTCGAATCTTAAAAGAAAATCTTTAATTAGAAGATTGAATTTTGAAAATCGACAGTGCGAGGACTGGGATTGAAAGTTTTGAGAATGACCAGTTTGAGGACTTGATTATTGAACTTGCAATGAAAAAGACCATCATATTTAGATGTATATGGTCTGATCTTCAGGATTAACCCCTTATCCTGAATGGGGATATGAATAGAAATTGGAGAATTTTGGGAAAATCATGGAAAATGATTCAGGTTTATCCCTTAACCTGAAGGGGAAGAAAATTGATGCAGAATTAATGCATATGAAATGTAAATGAATGCAAAATTAATGCAAGTGGGTGCATATACATGCAAAATGAGAGATTGGTTTATCCTGCCTGCATACAGGATGTTTTGAGATAAAGATAGATTTTTTTTTCAAAAAAAAGGCTCCAGTGTAACTAGGGAGGAAAATTTTGAATACAAACAAGGATAATGGAGAAATAAGGTGACAGGCTTCTTGATTGAGAGACATCCTCAAGGTCATTCCTCACAAGAGACATATTATGAAAAGGAAAGAGACGCAAATAAAATGGTGCCAAACTATTGGCAAATTTAATAATTTTATTGATGCTTAAAAATCAAGGAAATGAAACAAAATTATATTATCCCTTTGAAATGATAAAAGCAAAATGAGAAGTGAGAAAGTGCTTGCACATGGGATCTTTAAAGTAAAAGGAGAATGTTATTTTGAAAGTGAGAAATCATTTTTGGGAAGAAAATCAACTGCAAGGTTGATTTTGAAGAATGATCAGCGTGAGAGCTGATCTTTGAAAGGGGAATCAACACGGGGGTTGATTTTGAAGAGAGATCATCATGAGGGTTGATTTTGAAAACGAATTGGTTTAACAACAATTTTGGAAAAGAAAATCAACACAAGGGTTGATTTTTAAAGATAATGGTTCGAAACCAGTTTAAGAAAAGAAGATCATCGCGATGGTTGATTCTTGAAAAAGATTGGACCGAAGTATTAAACTTTTGGGTGATCATAATGAAGATGTTCGTAGAAATTTTTAAAATTTCACAATTTTTGAAAAACCCTCTTAGGTAATTTCATTTCTCTCATGAATGATGTTGGGATTGCCCCTCATCTCGAAAAAAAAAGGAATTTAATGTGGCTTAATAGAGGCCGATGGCAAAGAAGATTCTTTAAAACGAAAATGTTACATTTATTTATTTATTTATTGAAAAGGTGCCCTAATGGGACAAAAGAAAGAAGTATTGGATGAAGAAAATGGACATTTTATTGATAAACAAAACTGATAACAAAAAGACTGCATATTCATAAGTACTCGACCAAAAGGTTGCAAAAACTGGGCAGACTTGCCCTTACGAGGTGACTGACAAAATGAAAGGAAGAAAGCGGGAAACTTTGGCATCATCAATTTTCTGAATGATCTGGGAAAGGCTTTGTCAGGATGGTCATCTCGTCTTCATCTTCATTTTCAGCATGGAGGCTCTTGTCAATGCAGTCCTGAACAATATTTTTGAAGACAAAACAATGATCGATGTCATGCTCTACTGCCCGATGGAACTTGCAGAACTGATTCATGAACCTTCCCATGATGGTGGGAGGAGTTGTGGCCTTTGGGAGCTTCACTAATCTCTTGGTCAGCATGAATTCAAGGGCTTCTTCGAGTGTTTGTTTGAGAGGAGTAAACTGGCGATCGCTACACCAACCATCTCACTTTATTTTTTTTTTGTTCATCCAACTTTTTATTTTGCCTTGAAGATTTTTCTTTTTGGCCTGTATGGTTGCTCTTGCTATTTTTGCAGTCACTGTGGCCGGCGTTGAATGAGAAGGTGTAATTGATTTTCTTTTTCGATTCTTGTTGATTGCTATTCTTGGTGAAGATGAAACCCTCGTAAGATCCATTTTCCATACTCAACTCGAGCCATTCAGCTCGTTCTGTCAATTCTATAAAGGTCTTGGATGGAGACGTAAAAATTAGTCCCCTCAGGGGTTGCGAGAAGTTGCTCAGGATCAAAGATAGTGCATGCCCCTCTAATATCGGATCACGCATCTTGTTACAAGCGGATCTCCACCTATGAATAAAATCCCTGGCTTTCTCGTTTTCCTTCTGCTTTAGACTGCAGAGATGACTGAGAGTCGGGGGCGCCTCAGCATTGAATAAAAAGCGCTCAATGAATAGATTGACCACTTTGTCAAACTCTTTCAGCTCTATAGGGTTAATATGTTCTGAATACCACTTTGCTGCAATACCCTCCAAACTGCGAGGAAAACAGAGAAATAAGGCACGATTATTCCTCCTGAATTTGGAACACTCTGTAAAGAACATGGCGAGATGTGCCTTCGGATCGCCTGAACCATCAAACTTGATAAATTTCTTGGGGAGATTATCAAGATCATCATCCCCATCCAGTCCGTCATAGAAATCTTTGCTTGTAAAGACCCTTTTGCCCTTGTCACGAGCTTGAAGATCTTTGACCATTTTAATCACATTTCAGAGTTGTGACTGAGTAGAATCGTCAACAGACTGATTCTTGGACTTATAAGCCAACCCCTGCCTATGAGTCGATCTTCTGAATTCTTGTTGAGTCTCATACTCTTTATCAGTATCATCTGTTGATTTTGCTTCGTCAGATGTTTCTTCATGACGACTCTGCTTTTTAGTGATCTTTACATTCTTGGTTATATGACCTTTAGCCTTCTGTTTGACCTGAGTCTGCTCTGTACTGGCTTCAGCTTGTTCTGCCAGCATCTTGCTCATCATCCTTTTGAACATGACATACATTTGGGGATCGATGCCATCATCTGCTTGCTGATCCTGGCTTTTGACTGATCGAGGTGAGTCCATTTCTTCTTCCGAAGCTGTTGAATATGTAATGCCTTCGACTGATGCAGTTTTCTTTTCTGACCTCGTTTGGAGCATTAAGTATCGTGAATGCTTTCTGCAAGGCAAAACTGAGGATTAGCTGCTGAAAATGGTTTTGAGTAGGGAATATTTGTTGAATATCTGGTAGACAATTTGAAGGATGTCCCATTACTAGGAACTGAGTCATTGCTGGAGTCACGACAATTACGCTGCTATTCTTTGCAAAATAAACAATTGGAAGTATGCCTTGTTACCTAGGCGAGGTTGTGAAACCATGATGAAAATTAAATGAATTGTATTGAAGGAAAAACATGATTTTATCAATAATAAGCTTGACAAAGGGGAGGGGGACAGACAATTTTCCACCACTCCTGATAATTAGAGGACATTCGAGGACCAAGAAAAATAGTGAGAATAACAAACGAATCTCAGCCATGTCTGGCAGAATGGTATGCTCCAGACCACTGATCTGATGTGAGATCAAACTCTTGCAAGATCTCTGATAGTAGACGAATTTCTATGCGCTTCTGTCTCTGAGAGAACTGCCTGACACACTGCTCTGGATGGTAGTATGAGCAGAAGAATGGGCCAAGTAGCCTGAACCGCTTGTTGTACGTGTAAGTATATCTGAGAGGTGATTCTTGACGATCAAAATAGTCTCACATGACTTCTTCCTCCTGAAGGTTATCGATCAAGAACCGGTATCGCGCAACTGGAAGAAACTTTTCACCATTGCATCTGAATGAATTGGCTCAAGCTGACACATGCTGGAGGAACCAAGATTGCAATGCATAGGTGCACCCTTCGACTAGAATTGATTCTCCGAGTGTGAAACAAGTCAACCCTCGATATATAAAAGCGAGTGCGGCCATGGCTATAGAGAGGCGGCAGGTCTATCGACTTCCCCATCTTCGCAGAAATTGAACTATCCTGATATCCATGTAATTTTGTCCATCTGGAAAGAGAGCCAATCCCACAGTGCATAGGAGCATCGCATGCTAAATTCTCTCTCGAGCTGTTTGAGATAAGGAACTGACTTCCATAAATGTCCCATACTGTCTGTAGATTTCAAGCATGTTCACATATTCGTTTCCATCCTCCTCGATCAATGGCCAAGACTTGCGTCCTGTCATGCGAGCTAAAGCATCTCGGGGATCCAGACCCTTGACATTGATCAAAAATTGCTTTTCCAGTAGATCTCCAGGCTGACCAGCTGGTTCAGGTAATCCCATAATTTCTGAGAATTTGTCCATCAATAAAGTCATTTCCCTTCATGGGAACCAGAAGGTACTAGTACTCGGATTCCACCGTTCTGCCAGTGCATGGATCAAATTGCCGTTAACTGTCTGTTTTCCCACTGCGGATGCCAGTTCTAACCCACAATTGCTCAAATGGTCCGGAAACATATGAGAGAAGTTCTTGAGTCATGAATAATACCACCAGGGAAGGAAGGATCCGGTGCTGAAGACTCAATGTTTAGGAAGACCTTGTCGCACCTTGTAGGAGATGTGACCCTCAGAAAAGACAGAATCAAGTTGACTGGATGCCATCAGACTGGAAAACATGAAAATTTGGAATAAAACTTAGGAAAATATAAGGATTTTGAAAAAGATGCAGGCATGATAAAAAATGAAGCAGGAAATTCGAGATTCAGAAGAACGAAAGGATGGAAAATCACCTAGAGTTTTGAGGAAAATAAAGGTGAATTTGAAAACTCGTCCAGGGTTTGAATAAAGAAATACTTCATAAATTAGAAAGTGAGGTATTTGAAAAATCGTCTAATATTTTGGAAAAACTAGGGAAAATATGGAAAAGTAAAGAAGAGATGACTACAACATATTCAATGACATATTGTACAAACAATCATGCACATACAACATTCCCTAAAAGCTTACTCTAGATGCAAAAGTTTTGAAATAGCTGTAGGACCTTAATCCTAACTCTAAGGTTCAGATCATCTGTGTTTAATCATGTTATGCCTATATACTCAAGTCGAGGCTCGATGTACGTGGCATAAAATCAATTTCTCCGGTTCTAAGTTCAAGTTTTCTAACATCCTTGAGCACCTGCTGATATACATTGGACTATGACCCTTGGTACGTGGCAGGGGGGTTTTCACCCAAATGGGTGGCCAAGTTGTGAGGCTTTGTCCCAAACTATGGTTCTGGAAGAAAGCCCAACAACGTGAAGACCGGGTAAAGATAGGTGGGGTGGTTTTTGAAAACATGAGCACATGCAAGAAAACCAGAAGGCTCTAAAACCTAAAGAGATAGAGATTTTAAAAAAATTTGAAGAAGCAAACATTGTTTTCATACAAATCCTAGATTGAGGAGTGTTATATTAGACCTAAGTCTATGTGAGCATGAATAATTCTCCTCAATATGGTCCTACCAAACCATGCCTAGTCTATATGCAATCCATGCCAGCTGGGTTCAAGTCCAGGCTCATAGGTTCACATGATATCATGAAATAAAAGTTGACATTCCATTAAACACGATTTTGACAATTTAAACTAAGTTAAGCACACAATTGATCAGGCGAAGACAGGTCCCATCACGGTCTCCAAACCTGTTATCATCGCAAAATTTTACTTTTGCAAGTCAAACTAACGTTTTGAAAAAGGTTTTGAAAATAACTCGCCTCTATTTTAAAATGTGGGATAATTCCGAAGAATGGGACTCGTCTGTCGGTACGAGGTTCAACCGTTCCTGGCGCCTTTACCAGGGGTAATTGAACCAATGATCAATTGTGTGCTTAGCTTTGCTCAACTTGTCTAAATCGTGTTCTATTTTCTAAATGCACAAAGAATCAAGCATGTGCTATGAACTTTTTTTGAAAATGCAGGTTTTAAAATACTTGGAAAATTCTTGGAAAAGATGTCACTTTGAAAATCGTGAGCCTTGTTGAGAAAATATTTCTGAAGAACATGAAAATCGATTTCTGAAGAATCTAGAGGTTTTGTGAAAATCGATTTCTAAAGAATTTCAAGTAACTTTGGAAAATTTGATTTCCCTGAATTTAAACTATGAAATTGAAGATATAACTTGGAAAATCGAATTTTGAAGTTGAGAAATACTTGAAATAGCATTTGAAAGTTCAAAGTTTTGAGAAAATTGATTTCTGAGAAAGACTTGAGAAATTTTGAGAAAATCGATTTCTCTGAATTGGAATTAGAATTTGAAAATGAATGAATATGAATTTGAAAGATGTTTCTTTAAGGAATTGAGAAAATCCTTTTGTATTTTTGAGAAATGCAGTGCATTTTGAAATCAGTTTAAGAGTGTAGGTTGAATGTGGCTAATACGAAGATCACAAATCTGGGTCTCATTCGTATTCTGACTATAGTCATAAATACGAATTCCACTGAGTTTGTCAACTCCTTAAGAGCTTTTGCACGTGCCATTTGTGTAGACCATAGTGGATTTGAAAGAAATGCATGAATGATACATTTATCAGATATTAAAATTACAAAATTAAACTATATGCAATGCAAATCCTAATCTAAGCAGAAATTGAAATTCTTATTCCAAATTTACTTACAACTTTGATATTACATTGAATTGAATAAAGAAAGATAACGAAAAATATTCTTCTTGAATGTTCCTGCAAAACTAGAAAACTTGTTAGTGAAGAAATGTCGGCTTTTCTAGGTTTATCCGGCAATATCTGGAAATTGTTGGATTTTGCTAGATATAAGCCTTTTTCCATGATTCCCTGATATATATTTAATGAAATATGAAATAAAATTGAAGAAATAATAGAAATAAGATTTGAAATTTCGAAATTGAGGTCAAAATGACCAAAATACCCCTGATAGCAAGACTATGGCCTTGAAATCAGGGTTTTCAGAAAGATATTTTATAAAATACAAGTTTTGAAATACAAATAAAGATAAATTAACTTAAATATGATATGACATGATCAAAAATATGAAAATTAGGGTTTAGAATTTCGAAATTTAGGTCAAATGACCAAAATGCCCCCGATAGCAAGACTATGGCCTTGAAATCAAGATTTTTCAAAAAATATTTTAGGAAAAACTTTGGGTTTGGGGTTCAAATGAAGTCAAATAAACATAAAATTAATCATGAAGCATCCTAATATGATTCTAAACATAAACAAACCCTAAAAATGTAAAGTTATACACGAAAATCAAGAAATATCATAAATATCACGATTTTGGCAGTGTTTCGGGATCCTGCAAGCACCCTGTTTTGCAATTTGATCCATTCAAACATCAAATGAATTTCAAATTTGATAAAAATCGACACTTGCACTTGTTATAACCCTAAAATCAGTTTAGAATCATAAAAATATATTTTTGACATTATTCCAATTCAAAATTTGCATTAAAACCCTAAAATAAGCTATTTTTACCCATGTTCATAGACCAGTTTCAGAGTTAGACCCGAATCAGGGGTCAATTCACCATAACAATTATTGAAATTTTACAAAGGTAAATTATACAGATAAAAAGAGATTTTCCTATTTATATATTGGAAAAATCATCTCCGATGAGGGAGATATTGTTCCGGCAATCCGGACTTAAATACGACGAATCTAAAATAGGTTAAAATAGGTACTTTCGATTGAAAATACAGAAATAAATAGCAGAGTTCATCACAAATTATTTAAATTTCGGCAGTGAACAGTAGACAAAAAAATAATGAAACTCCTTTTTTAAAGGTCATGAATCGGATCTACGGTCTGAGATCTATGATCAACACAAGTCAGATTAGGGTTTTGGTAAACCCTAACGAGTTTTAAATCTCAAATCTGATTCTCTGACAGAGGAAAAATATAAAATAGAGGCAAAAAATTACCAAAATTTCACAGTAAATAGTTCTCATCAATATGAAACCACTGCATTCTACGGATCTTGAATCAGATATCAAATGAGGAAAATAACACAACTACAAGTTACCTCTTGAATTTAAATAACGATTTTAAACGACTGAAAATCATGGTTTAATCTTTTATTTTTTTGACAGAGTTCCCGAATTCCAAAACATCCGAAATTTTTACAGTAGTTCACTGACATATTTGTGTATCACATATTAAAAAATCAGAGATTTACAGTGAGTACTTCAATACGAAATAACTTATTCTTTACTGATCTAAGCTTAAAACCCACAGAAATTTAATAAAACTTAATAAAACATGCATTAATCAATGAAAACAAATAAAAAAATACTTAAACAGTAAAACAAAATTGATTTCTATGCTGGAACACATGTAATAAACATGAATAAGTAAAAAAATAAATAAAACACAGGGAATCCATGGCAGGAATTGCTTTTACCTATTAAAAGATGGATTCAACCCATTAAACGGGTTAATCGTAATCTTATTCGGGCGTTTAGCATAATAAATAAAAATAAAATATTGTTAATGGATCAAAACGTGTAGGGCACCATCAAACATCAACTTAACATCATCTTGAGGTCCTCACATGATTTTTTTTAAAATCAAAGAAAAGAAAAAGCATGCTAAAATAGGCGATAATGGTTATTTTAATGAAATAAAGTAATAAAATGATAAAAATAATAAAATAAAATAAATAAAGCCTTACCTTGGGGCTGCAACAATGGAGGAAGGAGAGGTGCTGGAGAGAGGAGGGAGACCACAAAAATTTGAGAGAAAACAGCCTCTCTAACCCCTCTAAAGAGCCCTTATTTATAGTTTTTCAAAACCTCCTTAATTAGGGTTAATTAAGGAGTTTTATTTTTTTAGAACTCTTTGTAATTAATCTAATAAAGGGAGCAACGATTTTTTGGAAAATTCTAGCCTAAGTGGGACACTATCTAACCCTAATTGACTTAATTAACTTAATTAATAAAAAGAAATTCCAAATGTGGTGCCACCTAGGCAGGCCCACATTTGTTTTTTTTTTAAAACTAGAATTTAAAAGCTTTAAAAATTGTTGAAAAGCAAATATGAAGTTTTAAAATCACTTTTGACTCTTCTAACCTAGCTAGGACACTAACTAACCCTAGTCTAACCCTGAGTTTCACAAATGTGGTGCCACCTCGAGTGGGCCCCACTTGAATTTTCAAAAACGATTTTAAAACTTGAAAATAAGAGGTTTTTCAAAAGATATTCAAAAGTAGACTTTGAGATTGAAAGTTTTGAAATGGTACAGAGTCTTGACTGAGTCAAAACTCCTCTGGATATGGCACCAACTGAGTGAGCCCCACATCGAAGTTTTAAAATTTTGAAAAAAAGACTGAAAATGACTTTGAAAAGGGGTTAAAATCAATAATTGAAATTCAGAGTTTTTGAAAATAGAGTCCCAAGCGAACTGGAACTCTGAGCTAGAGTCTTGAAACTTTAGGACTCTGAGATTTTGGGATTTTAAAAGCCAAATGAAGAAGTCTTTGAAATATTTTATCAAAAATGGTAAAATAAGTCAGAAAATACAGTTAGGGTTAGAGTCCTAACTCAACCAAAACTCTGAAATAGAGTTCTTAATCAACTGAGACTCTACAAAATGACCTAATTTTTGAAAAACAAATGGAAAAGAGTAAAAATAGAAGTAAAAACAGACTCTAGAACAGACTCCTGACTGGATTATGACTCTAGAATAGAGTCCTGATCGAACTGAAACTCTATATTTTTTTTGGTATTTTCTGAAAAATAGATGAAAGATCTTGTGAAAACAATAACAAATATTGAAATAAAACAGAGCTCTGATTCAACTGAGACTCTGGGGACAGAGTCCTAATTGAACTAGGACTCTCAGATATTTGGATTTTCTGAGAAAACAAATGAGAGAATTTTAAAAAACAGTTAAAACAGGATAATACTGAAGTTTTGGTTCAGAGTCCTGATCTGATTAAGACTCTGAGAAAGAGTCCTGATTTGATCAGAACTCTAAAAATTTTTAGTTTTTTGATAAGTAAATGATGAAATTTAAGCAAAGCTTTTGAAAACCAGTGAAAATGAAGTGTGAAAACCAACTTTGGATAGAGTCCTAATTTGATCAGGATTCTGAGGTAGATTCCTGATTTGATCAGGACTCTGGGATAAAACCTCAAAATTTTGAAATTCTTTGATAAAAGTGTAACAGTTTTGATAGATGAAAAGAATTTTGAGAGATTCTCTCAAAATTGAAATCAGGATCAGAGTCCTGATCCAACTAGGACTCTCTGAACAGAGTCCTGTTTTGACTAAAACTCTGAGTTTTGACTCATTTTGAAAGATTTGGTTTAAAACAGGTAAAAATAGTGATAAAAGACAGAGTCCTAGTCCGACTAGAACTCTGAAGAAAAGTCCTAATCCGACTGGGATTCTTGAAGAAGAGTCCTAATCCAACTAGAACTCTGAGATTTTGGCCAAAACAAAAGATTTTGAAAGGTTTTCTCCAAAACAAGTAGAAAAGGTAGTAAAAAGTAGAGTTCTGATCCGACTGAGACTCTGGAAAAAGAGTTCTGATCCAACTAGGACTCTAAGATTTTGGCCAAAATGGAGGAAATGGACAAGAGATATGACCCTAACCAGTTTAAAATCAAAATGGAGTTTTAAAAATGTTTTAAAAAGATAGAGTCCTGATCCAACTAGGACTCTGAAATTTTTGAGAAATTTGATAAATGAAGGCATCCAGAAGCGTCACCACCTAAATGAGTATCATCTGAGAATTGAAATCAGTTGAAAATTGAGTTTAAAACGAATCCAGATTGTTTTCTGAGAAAAACATTTCAAAATATAAGGTCCTGGGGGTTGGCAAATGATAAAATGTTGATTAAAAACCCAGGTTTTAAAATTGATTTTGAAAGAAAAGTTTTAAAACTCGAATCTGGATTAAATAGTTTAAAAACAGGAGTGTTGGATCTCGAAAATGAGATGCAATGCAATGAAATGATATGTCAAATGCGTGTAATGATATGCAATGACATATGAAATATATAAACACTGGATGAGAGTGAAAATTGGGGTGTTTACAGTTATATGATTTGTATAACTAAAAATTTTTCTCGAGTTTCAGAAAATGAAAAAAAAATTAAAACTTAGCGACGGATATTATTTGTCACTACTCCGTCGCCAATTTGAAGCAGTCATCAGTTCGCGATGAAATTAAAGGTGTCGCTAATGTCCGTCACCAAATTGGCAACGGACATTAGCGACAGATATGTATCCCACGCTAAATAGTAGCGACTGATTAGCGATGGATTAAATTTCATCGCATAACCAAATCAGTCTTTATTTAGCGGTGGATTAACGATGGACATGATCCATCGCTACTTAGCGACATATTGACGACAAATAAATTCTATCGTAGTTTAGCGACTAGGGTTATGTGACGGACGCTATCCGTCGCTAATCCATCGCAAAAGCCGTCACTAACATATTTAGCGACGGATAGCATCTGTCGTTAATACACATTTTTCTTGTAGTGGATGGCCGCTAGATGGATGCACGAGGAGGGGGGGGGCTCTGATAAACTGAAACCATTCAGTTTCTAGGAGGGGAGGTGTTGGGTTTTATTATAGCAACTACAGTAAAACCCGATTGGGGCAGGGGACCTGATCCGAACCCAAACCTGGTTCTGGGTTCCAAGTGGACGGGTCTGCGCCTATCCTAGGTTCCAGGTGGACGGATCTGCGCCTATCCTGGGGGAGACCCGATCTGGGATCGAAAAACCATTTGAGGATCCAAGTGGATTGGGTCTACACTTGACTCGGTGGGACTCAATCCAGACACAGGCCCATTGGCAAGACTTGGTGGATCGGGTCTGCGCCTGACCCAATCAAACCCAGACTCGTTGGGGGTTTCGAGTGGACCTGGTCTGTGCCTAACCCGATTTTGAACTCAAACTTGGTATTTGGTTCAGGGTAGATCGGGTGTGAGCTTGATCCATTGGGATGCAGTTCAGAACCCATTATTATTTTAGGGTGGTTCGGATCAGCAACCATGGGTCAGAGCAAGTCCAAAACTGGACCCATCCAGGACAGAACTGATTCTAAAACTGATTTGGTCATTCAGTGACTGATTCAGAGGTATGAAAATTGATTTTGGGGTTTCTGGAATCGGTTCAACCTTTCTAGAACCGATACGATATTCTGAAAACTAGTTCAGTGGTTTTTAAGACTGTTTTATGCATTCTGAGACTGGTTCAAACCTTTTAGAGACCAATTTATGCATCTTAAGACTAATTCTGAGGATTTTAAAATTGGTTCAAGGCATTTTAGGATCGGTTTAATGACTTTTTGAACTGTTTCAAGGGTTTTAATAACCGATTCATTGGTTTCTTGGAGCAGTTTAGGGTTTTTCTGACTGGTTCAGGGCCTTTAGTAACTTGTTCAGGGTCTTTAAGGACACCTTTAGGTCATTTTAAGACCTCAATCTTAGATATGACTCGTAAATACATGTCTTTATCATTAATCTCAAACTTTTTGGTAGTTTTAGTATAACATTTGGTATGTTTCATGTTGTTTTGAGTTATTCATGATTATTTATGCATGAGATTATGAATGTATGCACTATTTTTGTGTTGTGACATGCTTTACATATGCTTAAGGTAAAAGATTTTGATATACTCGCTCTTGATATCACCAAAGTAACCTGAGTGATGTTGATTGAGGGTTTTTTTTACCGTGTTGAAAGCAAGATTCAGCAATACAATTGTGTGTAATTTTATGAAACAATGATTCTACCCAAAGGTAGGTTATTGTGTTCCAAATTTACACAGACTGTAATAATAAGTGTGTACACCAACCCATGAAGCATGATTGCACCCAAATGTATAGTACTGAATTTTCTCTAGTTATATGATCTACTAGTTTCATTAATTAAAGTTAATTCTTTGAGAATTGAGGAGGCGAAGAAATTCTGAGTGGTATTGTTTTCACCAAAGTGGAATAATAATGACTCAAGTACTAAGGGTGTCAATGGGTCGGGTTTGGTTCGGACCCAGGTAGAACCAGACTTGGACCAGATTTTTTGGTATGGTATCAGGTCCAGATGCGGGTCCAATCGGGTATAGTATAAGAGAAACCATACCCGGACCCGATAAGAACTACATATACCAGACCCGGACCATACCCTGTAAGATAATTTTTTTTTTCATTTTTACATTGAAAAATTATGGGTCTGGTATAAAATCTAACAAACTATACTCGGCTCCACGTATTAATCGGACCTTTGGGTCCCGACCTGGGTGTTCTCATTTGTCACCATACCTAGACCCTATAGGGTTAGGTACGGGTCGGGTCTCGGTAAACCAGACCCGTTGACACCCCTACTCACAATTCATGATACAATAGTTTGGCAAAAGATGTAAAGAATAAGTTCCCAGGAGGACAAGTCTCGGTTGCAGAGGGAGAACAGGAGCAGAATTGTATGAAAATACATATATCTGGGTTAGGCTTAGGCGCATCTTTGTAGGGCTGCGAAGCACGATGAGTTGCTGATGGTCTGGCTCATTCTTGGCCCGTAAAAAGCTCACTCGTATTCACAAAATAGGCTCGATTTGCCAAACATAAACAACAGCTATTGGGCGCCTCAACTTGTACATGCTCGCTGAGTATTACTGTAATACATACATTGGAGATATATTTTCTCACATAATTTGATTTAAAATAAGTAGTAGAAGTGACTGTCTTGCAAGCAACAGGTTTAGATCTCAAAAATCCCTCTTCGAGCTCTGAGACAATATTTCTTTTCTTTAAATGAGTCAACTTGGCTTGGTTCAATAAGTCTAGAGTTCAAATCCTATTATTCCCAGCTCTAAAACAATGTACTTTTCTTTTTGGTAAAATTGAACTTGGATTATTTAGCTCGATCCCTGCTCTATTGATCACCAAAAACAAGCTAAGCTTACCAGATGTTTGGTTTGTTCTACTTGTTTACCAGCCTACCTCAAGTTTCACATATCACATCTTATTTATTTATTTAATAGAAAGTAGAGAGAAATCTTGACAAACTTGGCCCCTAAGCTTCACATATCACATCTTTATAATCTAAATTGAACTAGAAAGAAATTATCGCGAGTGTCTGCGATGTAATACACTATCATACATGAAAACACAACATGCAGGGCCAGAGAGTCTTCACTAATAAAGATGAGGTGGGAGACGAGGGCGCAACAGGGCTTGAAGAGGAGTTACCTTGGGCATGGTCGCACCGAAGCCCTCAGTCATGTCGATCGGACCATCCTCCGGTGTAGACCACTCAAAGCTATGAACCAAACGTGCCAATGTCAAGTGAGCAATTTGGATTGCTAGTGATGAACCCACGCACGATCGTCGGCCCGAACCGAACGGAATGAACTCGAAGTTTTGACCACCAAAACCTGTGTCTTTGTGGCTCGTCAAGAACCTCTCTGGTTTGAACTCTTCTGGGTCCGACCACGAGGCTGGGTCCCTATGTATCTTCCATGCATTAAAGAAGAAGGTTGTGCCCATTGGTATGTGGTATCCACCTATTTTGACAGGTTCAATTGACTCATGTGGGACCAACAGAGGGACCGCTGGGTGCAGTCGCATGGCCTCTTTGAGTATGGCTTGCAAGTATGTCAATTTATTGATGTCTGATTCATCTACTTGTCTTTCCCTGCCTACATGGATGTCCAGCTCATCTTGGGCCTTCTTCAACACGTGGCGGTTGTTCAATAGAAGAGACACGGCCCACACCAAAGTATCTGATGTGGTGTCACTCCCAGCGACAATCATTGTCTGCAACAATTAAATGAATTCAACTTGTATAGATAACGGTGTTGTAAATCAATGTTGTCAGTATCGGTATCGTCCTTAAATCTGAATCGTTGGGTCACCGGTTCATCCGTATCGATACCGATACTCATTGGCTCCAAAAATAATAAATAAAAAATTTATTACATGTCAATCATATTGTGACACGTATTAAAACAATTTAAATTTTTTTTTTTGGTATTTTTTATATGTATTAAGAAATAACCGATTCAGGCTGGTAGCTTATCGAAATTCTGCTGATACGATGGGTATCGGCCACCGATACTGATAACATTGTTGTAAATTGCCTGCAACTTTGTCATTCTATGTGCTATAGTTTTTGACATGGGATCAGGTCAGAGGGTGCTCTGACTGTCTTTGTATGCCGTTGATCTCAAGATGAACGACATCCTAACCTTTTATGAATGAGATGTCCATCACTTGGATGGACCTAAGTTTTGGTCCCCGATGTCGTTTGTGATTGGGATGGATGGCATCTAGATGACTTAAAATGAATGGAGCTTTATTCCCTGTTTTAATGGGTGTCATTTTTTTTTTATAAATATGAACTGCATCTAATTAAGGCGCCATTATCACCAGAAGCGTCTCTGACCTGATCTTCTTTTTTAGTTTTTCAGTAAAAAAAGTGCTTAATAGTAAGTTATCATTTATGTATTTTTATTTTATACTAATGATAGGACTTAGTAAGGGTAAGTTTGGTTTCGATTACATGATATTCACTCCCTAGTACATTTTAAAAGTTAATCTCATTTGAACAGTATTAAAAAACAACTAAACATAAAACTTTTTTTTGGGCACAAAAACTCAAAAAAAAATCTCATAAAAAGTAAGTTGGAACGAACCCAAAAGTAAGATTTAGAAACTAAAATCTCAGGTATGTGAGATTAACTTTCTCGTGAAGTCTTGAGAGATTTCAAAGTTTCATGAGATTTTGAAAGTGAATCTTTTTAAACAGTATTGTCACTTTTCAAAAATACAACCAAATGTACCCTAAATCTCATCATTTTTCTAACAATCCAACAAAAACATCATGGAATGAACTTCAAAGCTGATTGAAAACATGTGGCCTTTTTTTCGTAGATGGAGAAACCACCATTGGAGTAAGAGACCCGGTCACGCTGGACTTTTTCCTGCCAAACTTACAGTCGCTTTTCCAATGGCATAAAACCATGTCACATCACTCGCTCTTAGGTTGTCACCTTACATTGGCTATAATGTGCAAGGGTTTACACCCATGAGATGTGAACCCAGACCATCCATCTAGTGGGCCAAAGCCCTTTGGGGGCGAAAGCAAGTGTGGGAAGGATATTTTGATATTTGGTTAAATATTCCTTCCTTGGGGGCGACGGACGAAGGGTGCACCCACGAGTTTTACACTACCTCCGGGTGACCACAAGCACGGCAGTATTTGCTACTTTCATGGGTATGGAACCCCCTAATTAGAACTCATAGAGGGACGTTATTGTTTTGAACAAATCTGACCTCATGGATGTGTATGAGCAAAATAGTAAGAATGGACCCTTGGATCATAGTTTTTGATATAAAAATTTTATTTTTTTGAGGTTTGAAAATTTGATGCATTGTAAGCCGTTGATTTTTCAACCCTCGTAAAATCAAACATATTGGTGTTTTCAGATTGTTTTTCTTAAATCCGGCCATGCAAATGTGTTCAGCAAGGTTGACTTTACTGATAAACAGTACTTGGATCATTGTTTGCATAATTGAGTTGGAATCTCTTGATGTAAGGCATTTTGAATCACTCTATCATTGTAGATGCATTCAAGGTGGTTGATTTGTCAGGAGAGGAGAAGATAAAAGTGGTTAATAAAGTTGTGACTGCCTTTCTCAACATGAACGATATTGGGGAGAAAAGGTGGGGGGCTCACCCAAGTAATGGGCATCTCATTCGTAGAGGTTTGGATGCCGTTCATCTAGAAATCAACGGCATCCAAAGATGCTCACCCTCTGACCTCATCACGTCTCAATAATAATGGGAATATAATAAAAACAGGGCATAACGTCAGCATTAACTCACCCAAGCGGTAGCCTTAATTATGGTGTCTGTGTCGTGAACGTCAGACAGATGTCCATCGTCCAGTCGAGTGATAAGCCCGTCAATGAAGTCATCACCACCACTCACGTCGCCGGAATCCCTTTTCCGGCGGTGCTCCGCCAACCAATCGTTGGCAATCTCGTCCATTTTCTTCTGCACCTTCTTCATGGCTTTTAGGTGACCATCCACATCGAGCCTTTCCAGCCAAGGGATCACATCGGCGGCGGTGAAGACACCGAGCAGATAGAAGTACTCTTCTACAAACTCCCTCACCCGCTCATCTTTCACGGCGTCCTCTCCATCAAAATATCGTTTTCCGGTGACCATCCTCAACATCATGTTCAAGGTCAACCGACGCAGCCACCACTTTAACTCCACCGGCTCACCATTCTCGCATCGTCCATACAGGCCTCTCACCAAGGAGTCGACTTCCTCGAGACGGACGTGCTTGAGCTGCTCGATCCGTCGATTCGATAGCAGTTCGACGGTAACAGTCTTTCGGATCTCACGCCAGTAGGGGCCATAGGGGTCGAGCCCAAGCATGGCGCGGTCATAGCCGAGGATCTTGCCACTAAGCGACGAGGGACGGCTAGCGAGGGCTCGGTCGTTGGTGCTCAAGCACTCCCTGGCTAGCTCCATGCTGCTCACGATCACGAATCGCTTCAGGCCCAGCCGAAGACTGAAGATGGTACCATACCGGTCTGAGAGTGCAGCGAGGGTCCTGTGAAAAGGTGCGGTTCCCGTTAGTAGATTGAGGTGGCCGACTATGGGCCAAGCACCATCCGGTTCTGGTGGCTCAGGTAATGAACGTTCTGTCTTCTTTGGCCGGATTGGGTAGAGGAAGAGAAGAGCAAAGAGAAGTAGCATTCCCCCTACGATTAAGGTGGTGTCCATAGCGATGGAGGAGGTAGGTGTGGTTGCTTCGTTATCTTGTTTATATTTAAATCTATACTCCTTATAAAGGAAGAATCAAGAGAGCAGTGGTGGATCAAAATGACAAACGTCATTGTTGGGGACCGACTGTCCTTGTCTTGTTGTTATATTGTTTACCACTTTCTATTTTTATAAAAAATACTCCCCTGTATGTAGATTAATTTTTCGGATTCTCTTTTTTTGGATAATTACATGATACCGACCCACCTTTTGCCTGGAATTCCATGTCACCCACTACCTTTTCTGAAATTCTTGTCATGAACGTACATTTTTCTGTCAAATAAGGACATGATTTAACCTATCATTACCGTTACCAAATTTAATTAAGTTAAATTTTTAAAACGCCAAAAATGTCAGACTTTCATTGATTGGGCATCCTTAGATCCGACCCAAACTTGCACGTATCCAAAAAAATGTCAGTTCCGTTTGTTTTTGTTTTTTTCTATGGGAAATGCTGGGTGTCAGAGCCGGTCACAATAGATCTGTTAATCCATGTAAGAGAAAAGAATGGGTCTAATTAGACCAAAATTTTACCAAACCCGACTTTAATACTTACTGGTTCTGAGATGGATCTAAACAAGCCCAAATGTATGGGTTAACTATCAAGTCCAAATTTGTACATATGCTGTCCAGTACGAAAATATGGGTGAGATCCAATGTTGTCAGTATCGGTGGGTATATTGTTTTTCAAGTTTGGTTCTAGTTTTAGACTCATATCCAACTCACGTGTCAGGGTAAACTTTTAAATCCAGTTAGAAAATTGGACCTTTTGATAGTGAATCTGCTACAAGAATACATACTCAAGGATTTCATGCGAAAACGGGTGATTTTAGCCTAATTCTAATTGAACTATAATGATAATCTAGGTCCAACCTAAACCCAAATAATCCTAAATATATTTATTATGGATCAGGCCAACGAAATTACCTTTTCTTTAACTAAATTTTCGGGATTATAATGACTTACTTTCTTTTGTACTTTTAGGGCCCATTTGCATGTCACAGTAAATGGGAGGTCCGTGGAAAGGGAGGTCCAGCATGTAAAATGCATAGGCGCCTCCCATTTTACATGCTGGACCTCCCTTTCCACGGATTCAGTTCTCGTGGGTGGTGGTCCAATTCTTTTTTGGCTAAAGAAAGTGCTACCTGACAAGTAAATGCATTCTTAGGGAACGTTTGAAAGCAAAAAAACTCTTATAGAAAAATAAATATTTTGGCTATCAGAAGTTTTGATACGATAATTTTTAATTCTAAATAAAAAAAATTCACTTGTTTGGTTAGTATGAGAAAAATAAAATAGAAAATAAAAAAAAAATGAGAGAGGAAGAGGGTGCTGGTGGTGGTTGTGGAGCTTCTTTGATGCAGTTTTTCTAGAGGTGGTTGGTGAAAAATCATCATGGGAATGGGGGTGGTGGTGATGGTGGGGCTCTGCCAGCACTGTTATTTGGGAGGTGGATGATGGTGAGTGGTAGTGGTGAGATAAATGATGATGATGGATGGTAAAATATCATCATGGGGAGGGCAGTTTTTTCAGAGGTGGTGGTGGTGATGGTGAGGTGGTGGTTAGATGGGCGGTGAGAAGTATAAATCACAATTTTCTTTTGGTAGGAAACATTTTTCACTTTCTTTTAAGAAAAAAATGTTTTCTATCAAAAAGTGTCCTTTTTAGAAATACTTTATAAGAGAAAAAGTCTCTCTTGTTTTGATGGGTCAGAAAAATAATATGATTTTTTCACCTGGTATCACTTTTTCTAGGTCTTTCTCACTTTCAAACATACCATTGTAGAGAAAAAGAAAATAGGTTTTATATGGACATAATCACTTATATATTTTTTGGGTAACTTCTTGATGCAGTTCCACCTTTTACCTGAAATTTCAGGCCAGGTACCACCATTCTTGCAATTCTTGACATAGACCTATCTTTTTTTTTATACAATGGACAAAAAAAGACTTTAAGTTAACCTCTTTGTCAATGTTTTGGAAATTATTTAAACTATTATAAAATACCAGTTTTACCCTTATTCATGAAAAAAAACATAATTATCCTGTTGAAAAGGCATATACCGTCTTCTTAGTCCACATGTGTTTAATTTTCAAGTCCGTAGTTGTTTTTCCTTCAAAAACAGGAAAATCACCTCTGAGATCAAAGACCTACTCACTCTGGCTATGTCTGCCATACTGTCGTCTTTTCTGGCAGTATTAAACTTGTGGCACACTCTTTTATCGAGTCACCTTGCTTCAACCGGAGCAAAGGAACATAATGCCCTTTCCCCTTCTTATATGCAAACGATTGATGCCCATGCTGATGCAATGCAGACCACCCATCTAATGACCAAGGTCCCCACGAGTGACCAAACCTGTTGGGGATTTTTAAGTCCCTAGTTGAAGATATAATTCAGCTATCAATATCTGAAACTGTTTTTTTACCAAACAATTCATATTGTGTACCGCCTGGTTTAAATAATTTCGAAAATTAAGTGATTTTTACTAGAAAACTATCATATAATTTTCAAAACTAAAATCCACTTAATTTTCAAATTATTTAAATCAGGCGGTATATTAAATGAATTGTTTGGTAAAAAAAGCAGTTTCAGGTATATCTCTTTTCACGTTGCCCAGTAAGACTGGTAGAAGCATGGGAATACCTGTTTTATATATATATATATATATATATATATATATATATATATATATATATATATATATATATATATATATATATATATATATATATATATATATATATATATATATATTAGGTCCCACTTCTCGTTTTGTCCCATAGTTTTTGAAGTGTTTTATGATAGAACTGAACCACTAGATGTGTTTATCACGTACGATTTACTGGGAATCAACTCTTGGATCATGTTTTTTAGACAAAAATATATATTTTTATGATCCCGGAAAAACTATTACCTTCATAGCCATTCATTTTGGATCACTGGAAAAACTTATATACAAGTCAGTTTTCGATAATCCAAAAGCTGATTTTCACTAAACAAAACCTATAGATCACACCTATGGTGTTATATGTGAGAAAAAATGCCCAAAATGATACTTTTTAAGGGGCAGAATGAGGTAAAGAAGGTTGGTACAAGGAGCACATTACTCATATATATATATATAGAGAGAGAGAGAGAGAGAGATTGAAATATGTAAACAAGCAAAATATGTAAACTGCTATGAACCAAGATTTTCATAAGTTTGTTTGCAAATCTAATCATGTGAATGCATTGAGCATGGTTCATTCACTACAAGAAAAATCCTAATTAGTGACGGCAATTTGCGATAGATTTTTTCCGTCACAAATTAGCGACGGATTAGCGAGAGAAAACTATTTGTCACTAACATTCGAAATATTTACAGAATTAGCGACGAAAATATCTCCCTCGCTAAATTCGTCGCTAATTAGCGATGGATTAGCGACAACAATTTTTTGTCGCCAAAACACTACAAAAAATTCTAATTAGCGATGGAATTAGCGAGAGAATTTTGCTGTCCCTAATCCGTCGCTAATTAGCGATTGATTAGGACGAAAAAATTCCCTCGCTAATTTTCGATTTAAACCGTCCCACCTAAAGCACAAAATTTTCCCTCCCCCGTTCAAACTCTGAAATACAGTATACTTATCAGGAAGGAAGCATAGGTGCATTGGTTCTCCAATCGCTAATTTAACTAAATTTTGAGATTTTTTTTAGAACTCGGGCCATGAAGTTTCTGACAGGAAAGGAAAGGAAGAGAGAAGAAATCAATGACGTCCCAAAATTGTTCAAGCCTCGACACGTGGGCCTTCCGACCTTCGCTAACCGTCGATTCCTGGTTCTCGGACGCATTCATGAGCCGTGAGACTGACACCCTCACTCGGGCGCTCCAGCTTGAAATCTGCAACTCCGACTCCCTCACCTCCCTTCCCAAGCCGAACGCCCTCACCACCACGAGTGGCACCAGCTCTGAGACAGACGGCCCCCTCCTCCCTCCCGCTCGTTGGACCACCGTCGCCCCTCTGCCCACCGGACGGATCTCCAAGAGGAAGTCCCGGGCGTCAAAGAAGACACTGACGATGTTCATCAATGTCGACCCCACCAATTTCCACCAGATGGTCCTCTGACCATCGACACGGAGCTTGTCAGTCTCCTTCCAGAGGGAGTCGTTCTCCCTCCCGATCGGCCACCGCGAGAGGCCGCCTGCAACTGCCTGCGTCCCTTCTCCCGCCGTGATTGGCTCACTGCGAAAGAGCGTCCTAACGCTAGAACGCGCCAGTTTTATGCAAAAAAAATTGCTCCCTGCCGGAGAACGCACCGGCAGAGAGTAGTTTTTTTTAATTTTTTTTTTAAAATTTAACGACGGATATTATCCATCGCTAATTTTAAATAGCGAAGGACTCGTGATGAATCATGTCTGTCGCTAATCCGTCGCAAATTACCGACGAAAGTGGTGGCGGATAAGTTCTGGCACTACTTAGTGTCGAAAAATTCGCGATGAAAGTTATCTGTCGCTACTCCACTACACCAAACCCCTCACGGCTAGATCAAGCAAATGGACCACGTCGAATGCATGTGCATAGTTAGATTGCAAAAAATACTATGAAATTATCTCTTCATATTAGTTTACATATTCTAGTTTCCTTATATATAGACTTTTTTTTATATTGCCCCCAATAAGACGGGTAGATGCATGGGATGAACCATTATATATATATATATATATATATATATATATATATATATATATATATAGTCTTTTATGACTTGAGCTACATCTCTTTCCATATTGGCTCCGATAAAACTAGTAGAAACATGGAAAGAATAATTTATTTATATATATAGTCTTTGATGACTTTTACTACATCTCTTTTTACATTGCCCCCAATAATATGGGTAGAAGCATGGTATATATATATATATAGTCACTAGAGTATGAGAACTAAAATGTGACAACTAGAAATATGGGCATTTTCAACACCTTTTTTTGCAAATCCAACCATGTAAATGTGCTTGGCGTGATAAATTTGCTAGGAGTCAACCATTGGATAGTGTATTTTTAAAGAAAAAAATGTGATTTTTGGATGCTTGAATATTTATGAAGATTATTAAAGAGAAAACAAAAAAAAATCATAAAAATTGTGGTTCACACATTAGTTCTTTTATTTCTTGTTCCCATAATCTAGTGTGTGTCTATATATATATATATATATATATATATATATATATATATATATATATATATATATATATATATATATATATATATATATATATATATATATATATATATATATATATATAAACTGAAATATGTAAACCAACAAAATATGTAAACCTGTATGCACGGAGATTTTCATAGGTTATTTTATTTTTTTCTAAAATTTCACCTTACATATGCGACCTAGATGCTTGGATCTATAGAAATAGACTCTTAGATCATCCGATTACGATGTGTATGAAGGATCTTTTAAGGCTTGAAAATCAACTATTTAAAATTTTCATAAATATTCAAGCATACAAAATCAAATTTTTTTATCCGATTACGATGATCCAATAATAGATTCCAAGTAAATTGACCACACCAAATTCATCTGTAGGGTTGGATTCACAAAAAACCCTGTGAAATCTCAATTCATACTAGCTTAGATATTTTTCTTGTTTACATATTTCAGTTTCTCTCTCTCTTTATATATTTATATGAAGTCATTGAAGACTATATATATATATAGTATTTGATGACTTCAACTACTATCTCCAATAAGATGGGTAGAAGCATAGGAAGAACCATTATATATATAAAAACTGAAATATGAGAACTAGAATACTATAACTAGAAATGTGAGCATTTTCATCACTTGTTTTGCAAATCTAACCATGTAGCATGCTTTATTTGCTAGGAATCAACCATTGGATAATGTATTTTCGATAAAAATGTGATTTTTGAATGCTTGAATATTCATGAAGATTATGAGTCATTGATTTTAAAAACATTAGAAGAATCATGTATATGCATCACAATGGGATGATTCAAGAGCAGGTTTTTATAAATCTAAGCATGTAGATCACATCCATGCAGTTAGATTGAAGAGAAAAGAACAAAAAATCTATGAAAACAATGGTTCACACGTTAATTCTCATATTTCCTGTTCTTATATTCTAGTGATTATATATATCCACATTGCCCCCCCTAATAAGACTGGTAGAAGCATGGGAAGAACCGTTAGAACACATTCCAGACTGGAGACCAGAAATTAATGGACCCAATCACACCAACCGCAAACACAAATCTAGAAGGTAACTGGAAGTTTCAGGAGATGAGGAACCTGCCTCGAAATGGGGCCCACGGACCCTCACAATTATTAATGAGGCCCCACCACAACATTACCATGATGTCATCAACAATCTTATTAGTAATTTACAAAAAGCTCCATTCTTATGAGATTTTGCAAATTGGATCCCGTCTTTTTTATTAACCCTTGCAAATTAGTTATTGAGGTTAACAGCGGTTTAAGGGCAGATAGTTTTACCACCCGCACAGGAGGACTACTTTACAAAATTCAAATAAAACAGGAATTAATTTGCAAAAGTGGGTAAAAAGACTTCTGCCCTCGTTGAGGTCCATCTTGCAAAAAAACAAATAAAGTAGGAACTGATTTGTAAAAAAAAAAAGAGAACACATTTCAGAGGGTAAAATAGTTGTTTTTGTGAATATATAACAATGGTTAATGTCTAACCGTGGTTAGCTTGATGCCAACCTAATGGAAGGACTATTTCGCAAAACATTGCAAAAGACTGGGATTAATTTGTAAAATCTCATAAGGCAAGGACTATTTTGTTAATCACTATTATAATATGAAAGGAGCTATTTTTTAAAAAAATGCCCTGTATTTTTTAATGGATCCGCTTGTCTGGTAGGAGCAGCTAGTGCACGTCACCTTGTGTTGAGACGTTGCAGGTTCAAAACCCAATGATAACTGTTAGGTCCCCGTTTAGATGGGGTCGTCCTTATCTTACAGGTATTCAGTACTGTTGGTTTGACACAGAAACGTGTATGATTGTCATCATTGTATTTATTGACCACTCATTTTGGGACACGTTGCTCTTCAATTTGACACATAATGAACATAGCCACATGCTCGGATCACCCGAAAAGGGTGGATATCATTGCTGAACTTGGGGCGTGCATATCCACCCTTTTCGCATGTATAGTATGGTGTGGCTGTGCATGCATTTACCTGTCAACATGATATGCATGCAAATTTCCACCGCTTTTAATTTATTTTAAAAAATTCTGAACATGCAGCTGCATTCTATATGGACAAAATTAGTGGGGTCCAGCTTTGGAATCATCCAGTCCCGACACGAAAGCAGGTTTTCTCAAGGGTTGAAAAATCAACACCACAATTTTTTTTAAATTCAAATGTTAAAAAATACAAAAAACAAAAGTTTTTGGTTGAAAAGACTTTTCTTTGGGCCAGATTCAAGCAAATGAGACGTCTCGCTTGGTGAAAAATGGCCAATATCACCGATGCACACCCACTCTTTTCTTATATAGAGTAAGGGGTAGGTGCGTTGCAGATTTAACCGTGAGCATCGTGTGCACACCTTTACTATTTTCTTTATTTTTAAACCATACAAATAATGTGTTTTACATGTCAAATTAGTAGGGATCAATGTTGTCGGTATCGGTACCCGCCCTGAATAGTTTGGCCACCGATTCATATGTATCGGTCGATACCGATACTCAAGTTAATCATTGTGTATCCGCAAAAAAATAATAATAAAATATTATGGTTCAATCGTAACATTGGACAGGATAGTAGGGACAGGAACTAAAAAGGGAAGTTTATACATGTTGGAGCAGGGTTAGTTAACCTGTTTTGCAAATCGTTTTAACAAGACTGCTCAACAGAGATGGCAAGAGCATCTCGGACAAGCTAATATTGGTACTGTTGATTTAACTAGATGAAACAATTCACTATAAGAAAAATGTTATTTAGCGACAAAAATTTATTATGGAAATAATCCATTGCAATGTTGCGACGGATTAGCGAGAAAAAACTATTCGTCCCCAAAAATGAAATTAGTTGCGAAATTTGCAACGAAAAAATTTTGTCGCAAACGCAGTCACAAATTTACGATGGACAAATTATGTTTCACACTCCAATGCAACTTCGCGACCGATGAACGACACCATTTTTTCGTCGTTACTCCGTCGCCAATTAGCGAGGATGTTTGCGACAAAAAAATTTTATCGCGAATTCGTTACTAAATTTCTCGTAAAACCCTAATGCAAGTCCCTTTTTATTTCTTTTTATCGTCCACCGCCCTTCACCCGTCGCCTGCCGCCCGTTGCTCGTCGCCCTTCACTCGTCGCCTGCCGCCCGTCGCCTGCCGCCCGTTGCTCGTCGCCCGCCGCCCGTCGATCACCGCCCTCTCCTTCACATCCTCCTTCCCTTACTTCATCTATTGCCACCGTGTGACGCCACTGCAGACCCCCGAGCACCGACGCCGCCCTGTGTCGTATGATGCCAATGATGACCCCCGATAATCCAGCGTCGCTCTGTGTCGTGTGACATCGATGACGACCCCCAATAATTTGACACCGCCGTGTGCCACCGCAGCCGATCCCCAAACATCGACGTCGTCGTGTGTCGATGACCCGACAACCCCCAAACAACTCGACTCGTTGACAACCTCTCGTGGTGCAATAGGGTCCGGACACGACGGGGCTCTCACCCTCTCCGGTGCCCCCTTCCAGTGGACTTGGGTCTAGTCCATCGATGAAGATGCTTCTACAGACTACAATTCGGTAGTGGAAGCCTACCGATTTGCTCGCCGTTACTAGGGGAATCCTTGTAAGTTTCTTTTCCTCGGCTTATTGATATGCTTAGACTCAACGCGTGGCCTCACCTGACCTGGGGTCGCTAAGTTGAAACGAGAAATCAACTTTAGAGTTCTAACAAACTTTCGATGCTTCATGCGAGCTGCAGCAATCCATCGCACATAGAGTGCACGACTATGGTAATCCACTGCTTGCCTCATTGCATCGTGTTGTGAGCCAACATTTCAGCCGACGATACACCCATCAAAAGGCACCGTAGGCCAATCCTCTATTTGTACATGTATGCTTTGCAGGTGCGTAGCTGAGCTAATTACGTGATGCTTAGTGCTAAGCATCGCATGCGGCTAAAAATGTCATGCAAAAATAAATAAATAAAATGCAAAGGCAAAAGCATGCTAATCAGGTAAATACCTGTGGTGAGTAAGTGATGCAAACGCATCAAAGGTCATTTAATTTCTTGGATGCAACACTTTTTTGTTCATACACTCACTTAGTTGTGGATATCTAGGACTGCTCTGCTTTAGAAGAGTGGAGGGCTCTATTTGTGAGGCGTACATTTTAGAAGAGATTTCAAATTTCTCATCTATGTACTTTGAACCTCACATTCCAACACGTTACACTTGCCCACCTCGTAATGATGATGAAAAACAAGTTATTGTGGCTGACGAACTATCGATATTTAAACCACTTGGGCATGCCTTTGGCAGTTGTCGGTCAAGACTCTTGGAAAATCGAGAGCAAGACGCAGCACAAATCTATATCCTTTTTAATTGCTCAATAATTGACCCTATATCGAGTAAGTATACTTAATATGTTACACTAAGTTCTCAACGTACGTACATGGTTCGGTAATATAATTATTTGTTAAGTGCAGACGATTTGATCTGCAGTTGCGAAGAGAACTTCCACATCTCACTGATTCAGAAGTACAGAAACATCATGAAAATAAGTTTGTGACATGGTTGAAAGAGTTGGTAAGAACGATGACATACATTCTTTTTGTTCAAACAACAATAAGTTACTTAATGGGTCATGATCACAATCATTATTTATGCTTATAGGTCTACCATGGTGATGTTAATGACAAAGGAATATGTGATTTACAAAATGGTCCGATCAAAGTTGTGCAATGTTACAATGGGTACATTGTAAATGGTTATGGATTACATACAAAAGACTACGGTGTAAACAAGTCAACGATGAATAATGGTGTGTATGTCAAGGGTAGCAGTTATAGTGAAAATGAACATAACTACTACGGTGTTATAGAAGAAATAATAGACTTGACTTACTTAGATATAAATAACAGGGTAACTTTATTCAAGTGTCATTGGTTTGATCCCACAACAACAAGAGTCGACAAAGCCTCATGCATTATGGAGGTGAATCATAAATCAAGGTTTGGAACATATGAACCATTCATATTAGCCTCGCAAGCTTAACAAGTTTAGTATACTTTATATCCGAATATAAGAAAGTCAGATAAAAATGAATGGTGGGCAATTTGCAAGGTAAAGTCTAAACTATACTCCGAGTATGATCAGTTACAGAAATATAAGATTGTTGAATAGAGTGATTACTATCAATCAGATGATATGTATGACTTCTCTTATGGTCACGATGTCATACATGGTCTTCATGTCACATCTCCATTATTCGATGGCACATGTATAGAAGAATGCAATCCAAATGATATACCTAAAAGATTTTGGGTTGATGCTTTTTCCACTGCTATTTTTTTGGCAAATCGGTTACCCATGACTCTATTGCAAAATCATTCTCCTTATTTTAAAATTTTTGGTACTCTTCCTGAATATTCTTGCTTACATGTTTTTGAAAGTAGATGTTTTTCCATACTTGCGCGACTATTGCAAAGACAAATTTCCTAAAGACCTTACCATCTGTGTTCTTGGGATACAATATTAATTACAAAGGGTACAAGTGCTTAATTATATCCTCCAACTTGAAGGATATATATATATCGCCCGAAACATTGTTTTTTATGAGGGTAGTCTATCATATCAAAAACCAGCCTTCCTTTGTCAAAGTGATAGTGTTGAGGGGAAGCTCGGTAACTATCCCTCTTGGGACGTTAATGAATATAAAGCTGACAAAGAATTCAGTCTTGATCCTATTAATAAAAGTGCTTCACACCCTAGAGATGGTGAAAACCCATCTCAATCTGGACATGACATTGATCATAGCACTATCAAAATGACGCTAACCAAAGTATTGTTGGCTGCGAATAACAACAATATTTTTCTAAAAGTAGTCAACAATTGTTCTTTCATTGGAGGTTGTGAAAATCAATCTTGTGTTGAAATTGATGTTGGCCAAAAATGCTGCTAAAACCAACACAAGTCATGCACTGCAACAACAGCTGGTTCATTCTGTTCAAATAGGAAATGGCCATGAAAATATTGAGAATTTCAGTCTCATGCGAGTTGGATAAGGCTAAAAATCGTGTCCTCACTTGGTCGGTGCATGAAATATTCAAACTGAACCCCAAATAGCTTGGTCTACATGAACTCATGAATATTCCCAAAGAACCCAATAATATTGAAATTGCTCTCTCTCATCCTGGTCAGAAGGCATCCATGGATAAAGAAATAGAGGCTCTTCTCTCCAATAATACCTGAGATCTTATCCCCAAAAGACCCAATGATAATATTGTGTGGTCGAAGTGAGTTTACAAAGTTAAACTTAGGCCAGATGGAGCTCTGGATCACCTTAAAGCTCGTCTTGTTTCTCAAGGTTGCACTTAAGTCAAGGGCATTGATTTCTATGAGACTTTTTTTTATTACAAGGCTAAGCAATATTATAACAATTTTGACTATTGCCACTGTCAAAGGATAGGACATTCGATAATTTGATATTAAAAATGCTTTTCTTCACGGAATTCTAATTCTCTTGAAGCAACGTTCAGGGTGGTATGAGAATCCTAATAACCCAAAATATGTTCCTAGAAAGTACATTAATGGATGGAATTGTTTTTCCAACCGGTGAGGATGCTATTTTTTTTCATATCGCCCCTCTATTTTTCATTTAAATGTACAAAAATACTGAACAAGGAGAAAGTAACCACTGCACAGCACGATGCAATATAGTTTTGCAAAAGATGGAAGAAAGATTAAAGAAATGGAAAAGATATCCATCAGGCTAGGGATGTACAAAAATAGGCTCGATTATCCAAACATAAACAGCAGCTGTTCGGCTCCTGCACTTGTAACTACATGCTCGCTAAGTAGTAATACGTATATTCGAGATATATTCTGTCACATAATTCAATTCAAAATAAGTATAGAAGCAATGTTGTCAGTATCGGTCACCAACGGATTCAGGTGTATCCAACCCGATACTCATGTGAATCGTTCTGAATTTGCAAAAAATAATAATAAAATATTACGTGTCAATCAGAACGTTATACGTGTTAAATCCATTAAAATAATATAAAAAAAGAATTTTAAGTATTTCTTACATTTATTAAAATAGATGATTCAGGGATGAATCCTAGCGATTTTCTGCCTATACATATCGGCCGATACTTACTGATACTGACAACATTGAGTAGAAGTGTCTGACTTGCAAGCAATAGGTTTAGAGCTCAAATTCCGATTGCTTCCAGCAATGAGACAATATATCTTTTCTCTAAACGAGTCAACTTGGTATGGCTCAATAAATTCTTAAGAGTTCAAAACACAACATCTATATTGAACTAGCTAGAAAGAAATAATCCCAACTGTCTTATAAGCAATCATACACCAAAACACAACATCTAAGGCCAGAGAGTCTCACTGATAAAGATTGGGTGGGAGACGAGGGTGCAACAGGACTTGAAGAGGAGTTACCTTGGGCGTGGTCACACCGAAGCCCTCCGTCATGTCGATCGGACCATCCTCCGGTGTAGACCACTCGAAGCTATGAAGCAAACGTGCCAATGTCAAGTAAACAACTTGAGTTCCTAGTGATACACCCACGCATGATCGTCGGCCGGAACCAAACGGAATGAACTCAAAGCTTTTCCCACCAAAACCAGTGTCTTTGTGGCTCGTCAAGAACCTCTCTGGTTTGAACTCTTCTGGGTCCGGCCACAAGACTGGGTCCCTATGAATCTTCCATGCATTAATGAACAGGGTTGTACCCATTGGTATGTGATATCCGCCTATTTTGACCGGTTCAATTGACTCGCGTGGGATGAGCAGAGGGACCACTGGGTGCAGTCGCATGGCCTCTTTGAGTATGGCTTGCAAGTATGCCAATTTATTGATATCTGCTTCCTCTACTTGTCTTTCCCTGCCTACATGGAAGTCCAGCTCATCTTGGGCCTTCTTCAATACGTGGCGGTCGTTCAATAGGAGAGAGATGGTCCACACCAAAGTATCCGATGTGGTGTCGGTCCCAGCTGCAATCATTGTCTGTGACAATTAAATGAAAATCAATTATAGTTCCGAGTAGGGGAGGGCATGGGGCTGGCCCGGTTCTTAACAGGCTCGGGTTTGAAGAGAGGCCCATTGCCCCCCTAGCCCATTGGTTCAACGGGCCAAGCGGGCTGGGTCTGGGCTGGCCTGTGTGGGCCCAAATAAGACGATTTCTACACAAAACATTCTTAGTCTAGTGTGTGTGCAATTAATGTGATTTGTTATAATTAATTATTTTTTTCCAAAAATTAGTGCAATTAATTAGGTAATTAAAAGTAATTATCAAGTTCCTATGTACCCAAGTTACTATGTGATTTCTAGTTTCTATAAAAAGTTCATTTTATTTTTTATAACTCAGGCCCATCATCCGGCCCTATAGCCCATGGGCTGGCCCGGGCCCGGGCCCGGCCTGCTAATGGACTGGGCCAGGTTTCGATCCGGTTCCTAACAAGCCCGAGCCTAAATTCCTGGCCCAAACCCGTCCCATGGCGGGTCGGGCTGACCCGCCATTGCCCACCCCTCATAGTAGGGGTGTCAATGGGCCTGGTTTACACTTACCCGACCCCAACTACCCTATAGGGTCAGGGTATGATGATAAATAAGAAGACCCGATTAAGACTCAGGTCAGGACTTAAAGGTCCAATTAATACATGAACCCGGATAAGGTTTGTGAAATATTGTACCAGACCCAGGCCCGACCCAAGTTTCAATTAAGATCCACATTTTTTCAATGTAAAAATGATAAAAATATGGTTTTGCCGGGTTTGGTTCATGTAGTCTTTAATGGGTTCGGGTATGTTTTTTCTTATAATAGACCCGATTAAACCCAAGTTCGGACCCTATAACACATCTGGTCCAAGTCTGGTTCTACCAGAGTCCTAGCCAAACCGGACCGGTTGACACCCCTATCTCATAGTATTGTATAATTTTCCCTGCAACTTTGTCCTCCTATTTGCTATGGAAGTTTTTTCAGTAAGAAATGCGCCTCATGGTAAGGTAGCTCATGTATTTATTTCTATTTTATACTAATGATATGACTAAATAAATCTCATAAATTGCTCATAAATTTGCTGACAATCCATCTGGATTATTGAAAACATGTGAGATTTTTTTTTCACCAAGTATGGAGAAACATCTGTTATACTAATCGTCTTGCTTCGGCTTAATGTGCAAGGGTCTTGCAGCCGTGGGATTTGAACCTAAACCTCCCGTCTAAGAGTCTAAACCCCATCACACTGCACCAAACTCCTTCAGGGCAAAAACATGTGAGATTAATATTTTGATACAGTACCGAGACAGTGACTACAAGTACAGCATGCTAAGTTCAGTGCAACTAGGTCTCCAATCCCATGGAGCAGTTTCTCCGTGTAAAAAAACTGATTTAACATTCTCAATAACAGTAAAATGCCACTATCTCAAGATGCACCAAAATAACCTTATGGTAATCACACAAACACATTTATTTGGAACTTAATGTGAAATGTTGTTTTGACCAAATTTAACTCCAAGATGTATTCATCATAATCGCAATAATAGGAATCGACTCTTGGATCATATGTTATTGATGTAAAAATGTAACTTTTATGAGGGTTGGAAATTTGGCATATTGTAAGCCATTGATTTTTTCAACTTCTGCAAAATCTTTCACAGGTTGAAATAATATGATCCAACCACTGATTTTTACTAACCCATACATGTAGATCACATTTATAAAGTTAGATTTGAAAAAAACATCAAAGATTTTTAAAATAACAGGTTTTTACTAAGAGGTTCCTTACCCACCAGGGTACCATACATTAAGCAATATGTGATATCTACCCCCCCTTTATAAGAAAAGGGTAGCTACCTGACGCTTTTTGTGCCCACCTCTTGCCTATCGAGCTTTGATAGGGGTTTTTAGTTTGTTTTTCAAAAAATCTGACTCTACAGTTTGCATGATCAATTTACTCGGAAATCACACTTGGATCATATTTTTTGAGAAAAAATTGATTTTTTAAGCATGGTGTAAAATGAGTCATTTTATTGGTTTTTTATTTATTTATTTTGAAATTCTGATCATAATGGGTTCAACATGATTGATTTATTATAAAATGACACTTAGATAATGAATGGAAAAAGATATTTGGAGCCTCAAAAATTTATAAAAATTGTAGGCCATTGATTTTTGAAACCTTATGAAAACCTATCCATGAATCAAAATCAAATGCTCCAAGAATTGATTCCTACAAAATCAAGCATATAAATTACATTTGTCCAATCAAAATTTTGAAAAAAAACCCAAAAATCAAATACCATGTTTGATTTAGCATGGATGCATTACCCATATATATATATATATATATATATATATATAGAGAGAGAGAGAGAGAGAGAGAGAGAATTAAACATATTAGGCTCTATTTTTTGTATTTAGCATGCTTGATTTAGTGAGAATCGACTCTTGGATCATATTTTTTCAACAAAAAAATGTATTTTTATGAGCCTAGAAAACTTCATGCCTTCAAAGCCATTGATTTTAGATCACCCCAAAAACTTGTATACAAGTCAAATTCCGGTGATCCAAAAGACGATTCCCACTAAAAAAAAACTATATATCACGTCTATGGTGTTAGATGTGAGAAAAAAATACAAAAAGACTATGATTTTGAATGAGAAGATTGAGAAAGTGGGCAAAACCAGTCTATTACTTTTATATATATATATATATATATATATATATATATATATATATATATATATATATATATATATATATATAGTAGAGCATTGGTGCTTGAACATTAGGTGCTTGTAATTAGGGGTGGCAATTTCTGACACGACCCGCCAACCCGACCCGCCAACCCGCCACTTAGGCGGGTTCGGGTTGGGCTTAAGCCAACCTGTTTAATAAACGGGTCGACCCGCGTAACCCGTTTATTAAACAGGTCGGGTTCGGGTTGGGGGTATGCCAACCAGCCAACCCGGCTGACCCGTTTAATAAACGGGTTAGGCGGGTGGATCAACCCGCCAACCCGACCCGCCAACCTGTCAACCCGACCCGCCAACCTGACTACCTGCCAACCCGATCCGTCAAACCGCCAACCCGACCCACCAACCTGACCCGCGAACCTGAAGACCTGTTTACCCGACCCAACCCATTTATTAAATGGGTTGGCGGGTCGTGTCGGGTTACCCGTTTATTAAACGGGTCGGGTTCGTGTTTGCCACAGCTGACCCGTTTAATAAACGGGTCGGGTTCGGGTTGAGGTATGCTGACACGCCAACCCGACCCGATTGCCACCCCTACTTGTAATACATGTTTGATGAGTTTTTCAGGTTTTTTTTGTTTTATTTTTAAATTTTTACCATGATATCAGTACTTGATTTTATAGGGATTAGCCATTGAAGTGTTTGATTCCAACACATGAGTGAGTTTTTATAAGGTTCAAAAAATCAACGGTGCAAAATCTTTGTAAATTTTTTAAGTCTCCAAATATCATTTTTTTCATCTAAAACACGTGATCTAGGTGTGGATTCCTTATGAATCGACCATGCCCAACACATTTCATAACTGCAAAATAAAAATAAATATTGAAAGAGCAAAAGAACCCATCAAGCACGTATTGTAAGCACCTCTCTCTCTCTCTCTCTCTATCTATATATATATATATATATGAGAATCTAAAATATGAGAACTAATGTGTGAACAACTATTTTCATGGCTTTTTTGTTTTTTTTTCTCTTGAATCTGACTATACTAATGTGATCTACATAATAGGATTTATAATAACCTTCTCTTAAATTATCCTATTTTGATGCATAAACAAGATTTTTTTATGTTTTGAAATCAATGACTCATAATCTTCAGAAATTTTCAAGCATTCAAAAATCACATTTTTCATCAAAAATACATAATCCAACGACAGGTTCCTAGTAAACATGCCATGCGCACCCAGATGCTAGGATTTGCTAAAAATAGTGTTGGAAATGCCTTTATTTTTAGTTATTATATTCAAGTTACTATATATATATATATATATATATATATATATATATATATATATATAGAGAGAGAGAGAGAGAGAGAGAGAGAGAGAGCATTTGGTACTCTCGTGGATAGAGACCCCTAGTTAAAACTTATAGGGGACTGAGAGAGAGCATTTAAAGACCCCTAGTTAAAACTTATAGGGGATTGTTATTGTTTTGACTTTTTGGTACAGACTAAGTTAAAATTGAAAGAATCGACCCCTAAGCATAGTTTTTTATTATAAAATTATTTTGGGGTTTGAAAATTTGGTGCCTTGTACTACTAAATATTGATTATTCAACCGTCATAAAATCTGACATATACATCCTAAAAATAGGATAAAAAATACTGTTTCTGATAAACATGATACGTAGGATGCGCGAAAAGATAGAAAAATTTATATATATATATATATATATATATATACATGGGTTTGTGCTAAACCGTGTGCTAAATGAGTTTTTCATCCTCACCTGCTTTTTATGCGGTTATAGCCCGATAAATGTGTTGGGCATGATTGGTTTACTAAGAATCCACACCTGGATCATGTGTTTTCCATAAAAAAAAAATGTTTGGAGCATAAAAAATTTATAAAGATTTTAGACCGTTGATTTTTGAAACCTTATGAAAACCTATCCATGAATCGAAATCAAATGCTCCAAGAATTGATTCTTATAAAATCAAGCATATAAATTACATTTGTCCAATCAAAATTTTGAAAAAAAACCCAAAAATCAAAACCATGTTTCATTTAGCATGGATGCATTACCCATATATATATATATATAGAGAGAGAGAGAATTAAACATATTAGGCTCTATTTTTTGTATTTAACATGCTTGATTTAGTGAGAATCGACTCTTGGATCATATTTTTTCAACAAAAAAATGTATTTTTATGAGCCGAGAAAACTTCATACCTTCATAGCCATTGATTTTAGATCACCCCAAAAACTTGTATACAAGTCAAATTTCGGTGATCCAAAAGACAATTCCCACTAAAAAAAACTATATATCACGTCTATGGTGTTTGATGTGAGAAAAAAATACAAAAAGACTGATTTTGAATGAGAAGATTGAGAAAGTGGGCAAAACCAGTCCATTACTTTTATATATATATATATATATATATATATATATATATATATAGTAGAGCATTGGTGCTTGAACATTAGGTGCTTGTGATACATGTTTGATGAGTTTTTCAGGGTTTTTTTTGTTTTATTTTGAAATTTTTACCATGATATCAGTACTTGATTTTATAGGGATTAGCCATTGAAGTGTTTGATTCTTAACACATGAGTGAGTTTTTATAAGGTTCAAAAAATCAACGGTCCAAAATCTTTGTAAATTTTTTAAGTCTCCAAATATCATTTTTTTCATCTAAAACACTGATCTAGGTGGGGATTCCTTATGAATCGACCATGCCCAACACATTTATAGGTCATAACTGCAAAATAAAAATAAATATTTATAGAGCAAAAGAACCCATCAAGCACGTATTGTAAGCACCTCTCTCTATATATATATATATATGAGAACCTAAAATATGAGAACTAATGTGTGAACAACTATTTTCATGGCTTTTTTGTTTTTTTTCTCTTGAATCTGACTATACTAATGTGATCTACATAATAGGATTTATAATAACCTTCTCTTAAATGATCCTATTTTGATGCATAAACAAGATTTTTTTAAGTTTTGAAATCAATGACTCATAATCTTCAGAAATTTTCAAGCATTCAAAAATCACATTTTTCATCAAAAATACATAATCCAACGATAGGTTCCTAGTAAACATGCCATGCGCACCCAGATGCTAGGATTTGCTAAAAATAGTGTTGGAAATGCCTTTATTTTTAGTTATTATATTCAAGTTACTATATATATATATATAGAGAGAGAGAGAGAGAGAGCATTTGGTACTCTCGTGGATAAAACTTATAGGAGACTGAGAGAGAGCATTTAAAGACTCCTAGTTAAAACTTATTGGGGATTGTTCTTGTTTTGACTTTTTTGTACAGACTTAGTTAAAATTGAAAGAATCGACCCCTAATCATAGTTTTTTATTATAAAATTATTTTGGGGTTTGAAAATTTGGTGCCTTGTAGTACTAAACATTGATTATTCAACCGTCATAAAATCTGACATATACATCCTAAAAATAAGATAAAAAATACTGTTTCTGATAAACATGATACGTAGGATGCGCAAAAAGACAGAAAAATATATATATATATATATATATATATATATATATATATATATATATATATATATATATATATATATATATATATATATATACATGGGTTTGTGCTAAACCGTGTGCTAAATGAGTTTTTCATCCTCACCTGCTTTTTATGCGGTTCTAGCCCGATAAATGTGTTGGGCATGATTGGTTTACTAAGAATCCACACCTGGATCATGTGTTTTCCATAAAAAAAAAAAATGTTTGGAGCATTAAAAAATTTATAAAGATTTTAGACCGTGATTATTTTAACTTTATAAAAACTCGCCAGTGTATTTAAATCAAATGCTTTAAGAGCTGAACCCTGTAAAAATCAAATGCATAGATCACATCTGTAAGGCCAGAATTTAAAAATAAAATGAAAAAAACTTGAAAACCCATTCAGCATGCAGTTTAGCACGCACCCATTACGTTATATATAAAAAAGACCTAACGTAAGATGTCCTTTTGTCGAATGAACATTGAACGTGCTGGGCGCGTTCAATTGTTTGATTTAAAAGCTTGTAGCAACGATCTTAAACCGCCACTGAAAACTTGGGCAGAAATAAAGGTTTTAAAAAGCCTTATATCCTTTAAAACTGTGCACAATGCATTGATCACGTGCACACATCAAGTAGGTCGACATTATGACCTACGTGCGTGCACATGCCTGTGCATACACACACATATATATATATATATTATGTTGCCCCCATTTTTCTTAAGTGTTTTATTATGCTTGTAAGCCGATTGATGTATTTATCATTCTTTACTCAATAAAAACATGTATTCTATTAAGAATTTTTATATTAAGATGTATATTTAAAAGAGATAAAAACATTAACAACATTGTACTTAAATATCATGATAAAATATTGAAAAAAAGCTTGTTACTTAATAAATAAGTAATGATAAACACATTATTTAATGGTTCAAATAAAACATCTAAATATATTATTTTTGATGGCCCTGACCATAGTGGTAAAAAAATCGATAACATTGTACTTAAATATCATGATAGAATATTGAAAAAAAGCTTATCCATTAATACATAAATAATGATAAACACATTTAAGAGTTCAAATCAAACATAAAACAACTAAATCTATGATTTTCTATGGGTCATACCATATGTAGAGTGTAGACCATTGATCAAGCTTAGCTCGTCAAAATTTCAGGGCAAGTTCGAGCTGAGCTTAAACGGGTTGAGCTTGCCGAGAGCTTAAACTACTTTGGCTCATTGTCCATTCATATGAGCCTCATGTTCTAGAAATTACATATATCAGCTAAACTTTTTCTGAAAACAACCAAATAAGGATTTCAAGCCAGCATCAATCACATTGAAAAACGTGTTTTGTTTGGTTTCTTGTATTATCCCTTGAAAATTGAAAAGTAATCATTCATCCTTATAAAAAAAAAAAGAGTATGTAGTAATTGGATTGATGATTTAATCTCAGTTAAAGGATAACAATAAATGGTGGCCCTTGTTTGTTAGTTTTCAAGAAAATTTTGGCCCATGTTTGCAATTATGTGCAAAAGGTTGGCCTTACTTGAAATTTTCATATATATATATATATATATGTGTGTGTGGTAAGTGCTAAATGATACGTGTCAAATGCGTTTTTGAAGGTCTTTGTTTTATTTTTAAATTTTGACCGTACACATGTGATCTTGATTTTACAGGGATCAGCATTCTGATGCATTGATGGGTTTTTATAAGGTTTAAAAAATCAAACATAGAAAATCTTTATTAATTTTTAAGGCTCCAAATATCATTTTTTTTAATGATCCTAGATTTCTCATAAATCAACCATGCCCAACACATTTATTGGGTCGAACTAAAAAAAAAAATACCCAAAGGGCAGAAAAACCCATTTAACACTTATCAATTTGGAATATCAATAAAAATGTCAGTTTAAATCAACGTTTCCCAAACTTCATCATACTCCAGCGAGTCATTGCAAATTTAGAATTTAATTTTTACAGTAATAATGAGGAAGGATCAGGTCAGAGATGCCACGGATGCCCTTCCTCTTAAAAATGAAGGAGGACCATCAAACTAACGTTGTCAACGGGTCGGGTATGGTTCGGATTCAGGTGGAATCAGACCTGACACCGATTTTTGGGTATGGTATGGGTTCAAATTTGGGTTTAATCGGATACATCATAAGAGAAACCATACCCAGACCCGATAAGAACAACATGAACCAGAACCGGACCATACCTTGTAAAATAATATTTGTTATCATTTTTACATTGAAATTTTGCAGGTATTAATTGTAACTCGGGTCGGGCCTGAGTCTGTTTTAAAATTTTACAAACTATACCCAGATCCATGTATTAATAATCAGACCTTTGAGTCTAAACCCGGGTCATAATCGGGTCTTCTTATTTATCAGCATAGCCGGACCCTATAGGGTTTGTTACGGGTCGGGTCCAGGTAAACCCAACCCGTTGACACCCCTACATCCAAAAAGAGATAAGGCTCATTGTGAGCCATTCATTTTAAGCCATTCAAATGTTGTCCATCTGAAACATTAACGACATCTCGGAAAAAAGCGGGGCCCATCCATCATCTCATTGGTAGAGGTTCGGATGCCGTTCATCTTGAAATCAACGGCATCCAAATATGCTCACACGACTCTGACCTCATCCCATCTCAATATGATAATGTGGATTCCTCTGGAGACAGAAAACAAAGCATAGCGTCAGAATTAACTTACCCAAGCAGTAGCCTTGATTATGGTGTCTGTGTCGTGAACGTCAGACAGATGTCCATCGCCCAGTCGATCCATCAGCCCGTCAATGAAGTCATCACCATCACGCAATTCGCCGGAATCCCTTTTCCGGCGGTGCTCCGCCAACCAATCGTTGGCAATCTGGTCCATTTTCTTCTGAACCCTCTTCATGGCTTTTAGGTGACCACCCACATCGAACCACTCCAGCCAAGGGAGCGCATCACCGACGGTGAAGACACCGAGAAGAAAGAAGTACTCTTCTAAAAACTCAACGAACTCCCTCACCTGCTCATCTTTTACGCCGTCCTTTCCATCAAAATATCGTTTTCCGGTGACCAACCTCAACATCATGCTCAAGGTCAAGCGACGAAGCCACCATTTTAACTCCACCGGCTCATCATTCTTGCATCGTCCATACAGGCCTCTCACCAAGGAGTCGACTTCCTCGAGCCGGACGTGCTTGAGCTGCTCGATCCGTCGATTCGATAGCAGTTCGATGGTAACAGTCTTTCGGATCTCACGCCAGTAGGGGCCATAGGGGTCGAGCCCAAGCATGGCGCGGTCATAGCCGAGGATCTTGGCCCTAAGCGACGAGGGCCGGCTGGCGAGGGCTCGGTCATTGGTGGTCAAGCACTCCCTGGCTAGCTCCACGCTGCTCACGATCACCAACCGCTTTTGGCCGAGCCTAAGAGTGAAGATGGGGCCATATCGATCTGATAGTGCGGCGAGGATATGGTGGAAAGGTGCGCTGCCCGTTAGTAGACTGAGGTGCCCGATTATGGGCCAACCACCATCCGGTTCTGGTGGCTCAGCTAGTGCATGTGCGGTATTCTTTCGCCGGATTGGGTAGAGAAAGAGAAGAGCAAAGAGAAGTAGTATGCCCCCTACGATTAAGGTGTCCATAGTGATGGAGGTGGTAGGGGTGTTTGCTTCATATATATATATATATATATATATATATATATATATATATATATATATATATATATATATATATATATATATAGAGAGAGAGAGAGAGAGAGAGAGAGAGGTGATGGATCATGTGTTTTTTGAAAAAAATGATATTTGAAGTCTCAAAATTTACAAAGATTTTGGACCGTTGATTTGTTCAACATTATAAACACCACCCATGTGTTATGATACCTATAAAATCAAGTAGGGTTAGAATTTAAAAGTAAAATGAAAAAAAACTTGAAAAACTCATTTAGCACGCATCATTTATCATATTTCATTTTGCACGGACCGTGCTATATATATATATATATATATATATATATATATATTGGTTTACATGACTGCCCCTCTACATTCCTGTCACAGGGACATGTTATTTTGCCTGCACGTTTTGATTCACACGAGACACGACACGACTCAATGAAAGCTGTGACACACCATCGATATGAGTTTAATCACATCAGACACGATGGAACACGAATCTGTTGACAATCCCCTGTAATTAAAAAAAAAATTTAAAAAAGTTGTAAGCCCATAAAAGAGGGCATTCTGGTCTTTAGACTATTTTTCTTTTTCTGAAATGATTTGAAAAGCAGTCACGTGCAATAATAGCGGCCCACAATCACCCATGATTATGATTAGGGATGGCAATGGACCTGGGCGGGGACAGGGTCTCCACCCCCGCCCCATCTCAAGATTAAAACCTTTCCATCCCGGCAAGGGGATGGATTTTAACCTCCACCCCCGCCTTCATCCCTGTTTCATGTCCTCCATCCCCTTTTCAAACGGGGATGAGGCGGGGTGGGGGCCCGTTTCCACGTAGTCTATTGCCATCCTTTAGAAGGACTGAGGATAGGGCGGGGAAGGGCTAGGCGGGGATCGTGACAGGGCGGAGAAAAGTGTAAGTCCATCCCCGAATGGGGATAGATTTTAACCTTCGTCCCCGCCTCCATCCCCGTTTCATACCCTTCATCCCCGATCCAAACGGGGTGAGGCGGGCCCGCTTTCCCCTAGTCCATTGCCATCCCTACCCATGATAAATAAGGACGGTGGTCAAGGCTGTCTTACCGTGGTTGAAAAACAAAAGGGTAAATGCATAATGCATTAAAATGGGACCCATTTACAGTTTCTTACGTTAAAATTGTGTGTGGTTTGAATAAAAACCCAAATAATCTAAAGTAATTAAAGTGACCAAGTTATAAATCTATATACACTATCTAACTATCCTCTACTATATACATCAGTGTCCTCGTGTCCTAATTTTTATTTTTTTTTTCAAATCAGTGTCTGGTCCACAAATCATGTATCCGTATGTATATGTTCCTTGTCTTTGTGACATAGTTCCACATTTGTTTGATTAACTTATTAATGTAAATGTTCAGCATGGTTGTCTATTAGCAGCTTAGCATAAAAACGTGGTTATTATCCATGCGTGATCGTATAACATTGAACTTTCAAGTCCCTCGTTGCAGATATAATGCAATCATAAACTGGTTTTTTACCAAATAATTCATTTTGTGTATGAGCTGATTTAAATAACTTTAAAAAATGAGTGGTTTTTACTCGAAGTTACAATATATGTTCTTAAAATACCGAATTACATGTCACAATCACATGATTCAACACTCATTTTCTACTAAACAAACCTTATAGGTCACATGCATAAGGTTCGATTTACAAAAAAAAATCTAAAAGATATGAAAAAATATGATTTGTACCCATGTGCTTTCAATAGCACCATATATATATATATATATATATCTTCAAGTAACTAAAGTTTGAGAATGGATCAGCTCAGTGCGAGGCAGCCACTTTTATTGATAAAAAAAAGAAAAAGCTTGGGATTCATTTTGAGGGCATGGGATTGGAACACACTTAGAAGACAAATGGCCTACTCGTCAGGTTGGCCTCATTTTTTGGGACTGCGTTTGATAAGCTTAATGGGGGTCTTTTGTTTGATTAAGATCAACTCTTTATATAAGCCTGAGAGCTCAGACCAAGCTTAAACAAGCTGAGCCTGAGCCTGAGCCTGAGCAAAGCTTTGTGCACTTCTCCCGGACGACATGTGAAACCGCAGGGGTTGGTGGTGGTGTTAGCATGCATAAAATGTTTGTGGCTTTTTCAGCTGGAGGTATATTAGAAAAAAAAAAACACAGAAGTTAGGCATACTGGTCACAGATGTACAGACAAGATTAGGTGCAATGTGATCACGCCAAAAAATAAAAAAGTGCCACCCCAACTCATGCAAGGACAACTGTCCAGATCACCCAACAACCAGTCAAATTTGTTAAAGCCCACAGTCTGAATTTGGACAGGTATCATCACGTAAGGTCGGGAGGCATATTATCATACTGCACCTGATCCCTGCTCATGGATGTAGGAAAAACTACCACTGTACGTGTATCTCTCGCCACACTACAAAAAAACAGGGATTTACTGGCGCAAAAATAAAGCCTTTACTGGCGCAAGACCTACCCAAAAGTTACGCCAGTAATGCATTCACTGGTGCAATTTACATTCGCCAGGTAAACAGTTTTCAAACAACAACAACAACGCCTTCATCCCAAACAATTGGGGTCAGCGATATGAACCAAAAAGAAAATAATTTCACTGGCACAAATTTCGCATCTGTGAAAAGAGTTTTACTGGTGCAGATTTCCGCCAGTGAAAACTTCTCACTGGCGCAGATCTGCGCCAATGAATCCTTTTTTACTGATTTAGCATTGCGTCAGTGTACAATATTTTTGCTTATATTTCTTTCATAAATATAAAAAGAAACAAAATAGGTTACCGCACTATATGATGAAACTATTTTACAATGGGTCCTATTACAGATATGGGCAGAAGATTCCTAAGCACTTCTCCTTGTACATTTGATCAAGATCCTCTACTATAATGAGAAATGTAAAATGATCAACCAAAAAATAAATGCAATATACAAAATTGGAAATGTTCAAGTTCTGGAATGATTAAAGAAAGAGGATGGACTGCCAGGTTCAATTTGATCTTTCTTGTGCCACGAGGTCCAAATAGCTTTGATTTTGTGAAACCACCTCCCTCAATGGTTTTGCCTGATGAACACAAAATGCAATGCATCAGAAGCGCGTGAAGTTTTGGCAATACTATTGATGAATGTTACATTGCATAACAAAATATGATGTGAATCTTTAATCAAATAATAAAGGTTTGTTGTCCATATGTCCATGCATGGACTATCTACCACTGCATGTTGATCAACAAGCAATTTTTTATTTCAGACGTATTGGATAGGATTTCTCCCATTCTTACAGGCATCGATCTCATTAAAAGCACTGAACTTTTTATGGTCCACATAGTCATGGGCTTTCCTGCAGATGATGCCAACATATCTGGACTGAGAGCCTACATGCAGTAACATATGTATTCTTTATGCTAGCCTAATCACACTAAAGCTATTTCTTTACATAAATGGTGGCACAAGAGCAAAGGAAACCAAGAAAGCATTTGGGCCAGAGGCAAACTGGTGGTGAAAAAGGATTCTCTTCAATGAGAGTTCCTAGAAATCTGAGATATGAGAACTGTGAGTATATTTGGCGCCTCTATAGGCAATTACTGCACATGATGTGGAAGTGCCAATATCTCTCCAGCCTTTAAGAAATTAATGGAACTTTAACACTTCCATGCTTTTATACTTTTCACTAAATCAATTAAAATGCAGGCCCAGCAGAAGTCAATTCTAGTTATTGTGAATTCTGCCTAAGGCATCCAAACCTGCCCCACGTTTCTGCGGACCTAACGCCATTATGCAACTTAATAACATGGAAGGAAAAGTAAGAAAAGGAAACATCCTTTTCCTCACGCCTTGATCCAAAAGGTCCTTTGATTCACGAGGAATAGAGGCATCTTGCATCCACAAGAAGAAAGGGAAAACTAAAATTTACTCAATAATTCGGCTTCAACTTAAAAGAGGATCTTACAGTCTCTTTTAGAGCTAAAACCCCTCTATGAAACAAGAAAATTATCTAAAGTACTGAACCACTAAGAAGGAAACCCTTTTTCGGCTTTATCAAGAAATTTACCGTAGTTATTAGTCAAACAACGAAAAATCATTAATTGGCCTCAAATAGAAAAGCTCTACTTTATTTAAACTTCTAAAAAATGTAATCCTGGTGCACCAAAATTGCTTAAATCGAGAAAGGCAAATATAATATGGAAATGCAGCAAAAGATTGAGAATAGTAGCATCATTGACTAGATCCATTCTTTAGTTGTGAAACATGCAGTAGTCCATGAATTCCTAAGGAACTGACTGTGGCCATTTTAGGTTGAAATTTTCCTAGCGAGTTCCACAATCATGACCCAAATCTGGCCCCAGACATTGAAGATATATAGCTAGAAAGAAGATAGGTATTAAACTAGGCAGCAAGTAGAACGACTCAAGCATATTTGGTCTCTCATGGATAAGTTGGTTTCATCATTTCCTCCGTCTAGCACATCACTTCCTTCAGTGCGGTTCACCTTAATGATATTCTCGGTTCGGGTTCAGACAGGCACTTGGCACAGATCTCATGTCAAATCTTTTCATATTAGGTATGCATACTTTTTCAAGATCAGTTCTCTTTTCAAAAATTCGATATTATGTATATAGAACGTTTTTTTTTTATCATGGATGAGTTTGCAAAAATACCTAACACTTGAGGTGTTTTTATTTCATCCACAAATCATTTCAAACTAATATTACTATCCACCAACTAGCTATAAGAACCACTTTTCTTATTGTGGAAATTAAAACATGAACCATAAGTATGAACCTTTTATAATCACGCCAGTTTACTAAAATGCTTGTCACGTGAAAAAATTGCATATCTATTTATGAAAGTGTTGTAAAAATCTCATCAATAATGAGAATCAAGTTTTTACACATGAATGTGTTAGAGGATGGAAATATGATTCATGAGATACATGACTAATTCCTCAAAGAATGATAAAACAACAAAAAAAATGCAATTCACTTCACTTAATATTAAGCATGGTTCGAAATGATAAAACACCATTAGAGTTGGTGAGCATCATTTTTTATCATGGGTTTTTGTCAAATTTGTATGCAGGTCAAGAGAGTAAGCATATATGTGAAAAACCATGGTTCAATCCATGAAGATTCATTATGCATACCCTACATGCACTATGAAAATGCATGTTTGTGCGGTTGGAGAGGGAGAGAGAGAAGAAAAAAGTGTGAATAAAGATCAAAATGTATAAAATAAATATCAACTTATTTTTTTTTATCTTGCAAAGAAGCTTAAACCCGATTTCAACCTTGTTCTTCAACCACAAAATGGTATAGAATAGAGTTCCTCTAGGGCTCCCTAAACTACACTCAAGTAAAAGAAGAGAGAGAACACCAAAATCATGGGAGAGGGAGAGAGAGAAGAGAGAAAGAGAGAAAGAGAAAGCTCTTGAATGCCTCTCATCTACTTTTTGAGTGATATTTATAAGTAAAAATCTATGAGTAGATAAGTTGTATGGTTTAGATTACATGTAATAAAATGGAGGGTTGAGATTGGTTTAACCTTCTTTTAAAAAAAAAAAGTTCTCAAGTATGACTCGACTTCCTCTAGTCATGTGAAAACTTTTATAAATTTAGTAATCTACAAAAATACTATGATTTCAAGCCTTTTTTATTTTTGTTTTTCCTAGGATTTGTAGAGATTCCACCTTGGGATTCATGTGCCATTGGCTACAATTACCAAGGTAGAGACTAGGCCAAAACAACCTCTCACTTGGTTAGCTTCTAGTTGGTTTCATTTCAACTAGTTATAACTATTTAGTTACTTTTTATATAATTTATTGTTTGCTAGTTTCACTTTTTCTTGTTATTACTTTTAAAATTCTCAAATTATGAAATTTTCATATATATTGGTCCCTATTTTATTTTTAAATTTTTTAAATCACAAATTTTCTACTTTGGATCTTCTAGTTGGATCTAATCCAAATTAGATCTGATCCAAATCTAAATTAAATTCAAACTCTACAATAACACTTTAATAAATTTTTTCTTAATTTAAATTTATAGTTTAATGAATAATTCAAATATAATTATTCACTTAAGGTTAATTAGACATAGTTTCTCATTAACTGTGATTAATTAACAAATAAACACTAATTTAATTATTCTGACTAATTAATGCCTTAATTTCTAGTTCTAAAAATATGAATAAATCTTAATTAGCCAGGATAAATATTAAATCAATAATTCCATAACTTATATTTTTCATACCAGAAATTCTCTTTATTTTGATTAAAATTTTAAAAATTTTGTGGGTCTTATAGTAGCCGACCAACATTCATTTATGATGCATTCTTTGAAGTGGGCAACAAGGTATAGGATAAAGTGAAAGTCCTTCGAAGGTGCTTCGCTAAACGAGGAGTCCTTCCAAAAGAGAGTTTTACAACCGTTGCCAACATGAACCTTAACATTTTGAATAAAAACCCCTAAGAGCTTACACTACCCTTTCCATATACCGGACCCAATAACTCATCTATAGTGTGCACTCCATTGCCAAGGCCAGCCATGAATGTCGTATTTGGCTTTCAGAACATCCATCCAAGGTTTCTCATTGCATAGGATGAAGAGCCATTTGATAAAGAAGGTTAAATTTAACCTTTTTTATTTCGGGCTTGTTTTGTTGGCTACCACCACACCAAATAAATCTTTTGAGAGCTTTAACTATACGCTTTTCAACTCCTCTTGGAATGGCAAAGATTTGAATAGCATGTAAAATAATTGAAATAAGAACATGCCTAGTGAGCACGGTCCAACTTGCCATGGAGAGGGTTCTGCCTGAGAAACCATCAATCTTAGTCCTGATTTTGTTTCAACAAGAGCCCAATGAACATCCCTTGAGACTCCACCGTATAGCGGTAATCCCAGATATTTGATCGGTAGGGAACCTTCTGCAAAACAGAAAACCAAAGGTGCCACTGTTTAGCTAATGTGTTCTCATTTAAAAATATCACTCGACTTTTAAGCTCATTAATACAGACTTAAAATCTCTGAAAAGAAGTTCAGAATTGCCCATAACGTCCACATATTATGCAAAAGGAATGTCAGAGAACGAAGGTAGACTCGAAAGGGGGGGGGGGGGTGCTTGAAGAGGCCGACTGATCTGGTTTTATCCAACATTGAACTTAGCCCCTGCATTACCAAATTAAAGAGTGGAGGGGAAAGCCCTTCCCCTGTTGGAGACCGCGATGAAGCTTGAAAGGCTCCCCTTTTATACTATTGACAGGTAGAAGCTGAAGAGGCTAATAGCAAGCCTCTAATCCATGAAATCCACCGGTCCTCATAACCCATCTTTTGAAGGCTCTGTTGGATTAACCACCACGATTAACGTGGTGGTTATCCACAATGTGGATACATCCCCATTGAGGGGTGATCATGCCGATAAATCAGCATGAGATAAAGGGGAACGGTGCGTAACCGTTCCCACCTTATGCATATAAATGTACAGGGTATCATGAGCGACCCTGTGTGTGGAAAAAGGAGATCGAAGGTCTACTCACCGATTGCATACGGAAGCCTGGGCTCGTGAAGGGCTGCAGTCCGGCTGAGCAGAAACTCCGGCGACCTCCGACCTCCGTAAATGGCAGCATCAGGTACGTTGTCTACTGTTTTTTTTTTGTTTGTTTTTTGCAGGGTCACTGCTACAGTGTCGCCGTCAGTTTTGCCGCCTCGCCGGAATATCCTCGCCGGAACCCAACATTGGGTTATGGGCCCACACCCCGCTTCTGCTGCGGGGTGTGCTCCGGTTAGACCAGCAACGCAGGTCACCGTGGGGTGACCCTGCTGCTGGTCACCAGCGCCTGTCGCCGGCACCGACGACTGTCGCCGTTGGGCGACAGATTAAAAAAAAAAAAAAAGGTTCTTACCTCTGTTCATGGGGGTTTTACCTGTCGGCGAGGATCCCACCGGCGTCTTCATCTTCATCCGCCATCAGGAGGCTGCAGGAGCTATCGCCGACGACTATTGAGTCGCCGGATTTCTGGAAGTGCTTCTGCGGCATAAGTTTTTTTTTTTTTGCTGGCGAATGGGAGCTTTCGCCGGAGAAGGGCGCCATCTGATGGCGGCATTGGTCGCCGGTGGATGGCGGCGTTGGTCGCCGGCGGACGGCGACAATGATCGCCATCAGGCGCCGGCGTTGGCTGCCGGCAGGCGGTGGCAAAACCCTGCAACAAAATGAAAAGGGCGAAATAGGGTTTTGGAAAAACCCTAATTTCGACTCTTATCGTTTTTGTTTTTTCGGGTCGGGTTCATTTTTGAACCGGACCCGCCCACCCGAATCTGATCCATAAGGTGACCCGGATCGGATCAAGGTTTTGGGTGGGGACCCGCTCGGGTCCGACCCGGATAAGGCAAACCCCGGGTCAGACCCGGATCTAGCGGTTACCGGGTCTGACCTGGATCCGGTCCTTAACCGGGTCAGACCCGGATCCGATCCTTAACCGGGTCAGACCCGGATCCGGTCCTTAACCGGGTCCGACCCGGATCCGGTCTTAACCGGGTCCGACCCGGATCCGGTCTTAACCGGGTCCGACCCGAATCAGGATTGTACCGGGTCCGATCCGGATAACCCCGGGTCTGACCCGGATCAAGTAAGCAGTCGGGTCTGACCCGGATCAAGTAAGCAGTCGGGTCTGACCCGGATCCAGTAAGCAGTCGGGTCTGACCCGGATCCAGAAGGGTCCAGGCACTATTTGGCCTGAACCGGATCAAGGACTGACTCAGTCCCCTTCCGGGACCGGTTCAGAGCCGTTTTTGGTCGGTTCCTTCAAGTTTCTCACCGGTTCCGAGATGCTAAGACCCTGTTTTCTTAAATATAAGAAAATATAGGGGTTTTGGCATACGGTTATAGGGTTTTAATGAACTTTTGTTCATATTTGACCCGATTCATAAGGTTCAGAACCGGTTCGAACCCTTGGATGACCGGTTCGGGGCTGTTTCAGACCGGTTCAGAGTGCTTTAAGACCGGTTCGTGATACATATGACTGGTTCATTCAGTTTAAGAACCATTTCAAGGGTCATATGTCTAGTCCATTCGGTTTACGGACTATTTTAAGATATAATTTGGCATATTAGCATAAAGGATAGTTAAATGAATCAGTGTTTTCATGTCACCAAAGTGACTGAATACACGTGAGTCATGAATGAATTTTATACTATCATACAGTTCCTAAGCCGATATGCACATTGTACTTATATTCATGAAACGATAGACGACCCAAAGGTAGTTTTATCGTGTTTGGAATTTAAGTAGGGTAGAATAAGGTAAATGTGTCGAGATACATCACACATGTGTATCCAAAGATACCTTGTGTTGATGGTCTATCTTCACAAGAACCTTAATTTTACCGAATATGGTTGGTAGGCGAAGTGGTTTCGCGTGTCGGAACTCTTACCAAAGTAGGACTCTGATGACCCCCTTCACTCGCCTGGAAAGAAGCATATCAAGGGCTTTTATTATTTTGTTTTTTCCACTAAAATTTTAGTCTCGTATGAATGTTTCCTGATACGTGTCTTTTGTCATGCAGTTTCTAGTTCTGTGATTTTAGATGGCTCTAGCTCCATACCTTTTCTAGATGGATCCAATTTTAGTGATTGGAAAGAAACTGTTTTATTTGCATTAGGGTATATGGATTTAGATCTGGACCTAAGGATAGATGAACCCGCTGCCCTCACTGATCAGAGTACTGCTGATCAAAAGATTGCTTTTGAGAAGTGGGAGCGCTCGAATAGACTTAGCTTATTGCTTTTGCAATCTAAAGTAGCTAAGAACATTCGGAGTGCTATCCCACAATACAGAACAGTGAGAGAATTCATGAATGCCATTGAGGCACAGTTTGTGAGTTCAAACAAGGCCAGAGCCAGTACCCTGATGTCAAAATTGATATCTATGAAATATACTGGAGGGGAAAACATTCGCCAGCACATTTTGGAGATGAGAAACATAGCGTCTCAGCTGAATGACATGAAGCTCACTATCTCTGATTCTTTCCTAGTGCATTTAGTTTTAACGTCCTTACCCTTGGAATACGGACCTTTCAAAATCTCGTACAACACACATAATGATGAATGGATATTTAATGAACTTATGTCCAAGTGTGTTGAAGAAAAAGAGAGGATGAAAGGTGAGAAGGTGCAAAGTGCACATATGGCTTCTCATACGTCCAAGGTAGGACCAAAGAAGAATGCATTTAAGAGAAATGCTAGGAAGAAGCCAACTGGGGATAAGTCATCCCAAGATAAGCAATCCAACTCTGCTCCCATAAAGTGCTTGCAAGAAGAAGGGACACATAAAGGCAGATTGCATAAAGTACAAGAAGTGGTTGGAAAAGAGAGGTAATTTGTCATTTGTTTCTCATGAATGTAATTTATTATAAATTCCTGAAAATAGCTGGTGGATTGATTCTGGTGCTACTGTTCATATTTCCAACTGTCTACAGCTGTTCCTGAGCAGAAGGGAACCAACAATGCATGAGAAAAGCATCTATTCGAGAAACAAGATGCGTTCACATGTGAAGGGTGTTGGAACCTGCAGGATTACTCTGAATACAGGCGTAGTTTTAGATCTTCATGATGTCTTTTATATTCCATCGTATAGTAAAAACTTAATTTCAATTTCAAAGTTGGATAAATTTGAATATTGTTTTAAGTTTGAAAATTCCAAATTGTTCATATTCAGAAATTCAATTGAAATTGGTTCTGCATCTGTTTATGATGGTTTATATAGATTGAATGTGAAGATCCAAACTCAGGAGTCTTTGACTTCTGAATACGCATTAGTTGGAAATAAACGTAGCATGATGAATGATAAATATTACATGCTTTGGCATCGAAGGTTGGGTCATATCTCTGAAAAGAGAATAAAGAGACTGGTAAATGAAGGAATCTTGCAATCCCTAGATTTTACTCACAATGACCCATGTGTTAATTGCATAAAGGCTAAGCATACAAACACATATAAAGAGGGTGCCAAACGCAGTAGTGAGATATTAGAAATAGTCCATACGGATGTATGTGGACCATTTTCCCCCTGTTACACAGGCGAAAAATATTTTGTCACCTTTATTGATGATTATTCACGGTATATGTATCTCTACTTGATTTTCGAAAAATCTGATGTTTTTCAGATGTTTAAAGAATTTAAGAAAGAAGTAGAGAAACAAACTGATAAGGTTATTAAAATAGTCAGATCTGATAGAGGTGGCGAATATTATGGTAGGTTTACTGAGATGGGGCAAAGGGAAGGTCCATTAACGCGATTTCTTAAAGAGGAAGGCATTGTGCCTCAATATACCATGCCTGGTAGTGCCTATTAGAATAGTGTAGCTGAAAGGAAAAATCGTACGCTTAAAGAAATGGTCTGGGCTATGTTGAATTATTCAACACTTCCCATAAAGTTGTGGGGTGAAGCCTTAAGGACAGCTGTGCATATTTTGAATAAGGTTCCTACGAAATCTGTGCCTAAAACTCCTTACGAGTTGTGGACAGGTAGAAAACCATCACTGTCTTATATGCACATATGGGGATGTCCTGCAGAGGCTAAACTGTATAATCCCCACATTAAAGCCTTTGATCCAAGAACAACCAGTGAATATTTCATTGGTTATCCAGAAAGATCAAAAGGGTACAGGTTTTATTGCCCATCTCACTCACCACAGATTGTTGAAACGGATAAGGCTAAATTCCTAGAAGATGGTTCAGTAGGATTAAGTGCACTTCAAAGCATTGGTTTTGAGGAAATATAGGATCCAGTTTTATCACCTGTTAAGGAAAACATCGAAAGATACCATATTGTTATTCCTAATGATGGTGTGGTTGATCATTCGATTGTTAATGCACAAATCCAAAGTGAACCTATTGTGGACAATGCGGAAGAACACGAGCAGGATGATCAGGTTTCATCTGAGCCTGAGGTACGACCTGTTTGCAGATCCACAAGGATTAGGAGATCTGCCATACATCCTGATTATGTGGTGTACCTTCAGGATCCTGGTGATTTCATAGATATGGATGATGACCCATTGAATTTTATGGAAGCTGTTGAAAGCAAACAATCTTCGCACTGGATTGAAGCCATGAAAGAAGAGTTAGACTCTATGGCTAAAAATCAAGTGTGGGATCTTGTCACGTTACCTAAAGGAGTAAAGCCCGTAGGGTGTAAATGGGTCTTTAAGACCAAGAAGGACTCCAAAGGTAACATAGAGAGACATAAAGCAAGATTGGTTGCTAAAGGATTCACCCAGATGGAGGGCATTGACTATAATGAGACATTTTCTCCTGTCTCAACTAAGGAGTCAATGAGGATTATTCTGGCCCTCGTAGCTCATTATGACTTAGAGCTACATCAGATGGATGTGAAAACAGCGTTCCTCAACGGGGATCTGAATGAAGAGGTATACATGGAACAACCTCTTGGTTTCTCTGAAAATGATCGTTTGGTTTGTAAGCTTAACAAATCAATATATGGACTTAAACAGGCCTCTCGACAATGGTATATTAAATTTTCCCAAGTCATTGTGACTTTCGGGTTTACAGAAAACATTATTGATCAATGTATATACCTTAAGGAAAGTGGGAGTAAGTTCATTATATTGATGTTGTATGTGGATGACATCTTACTTGCAACCAACGATATGAAGTTACTTTCAGAGACAAAACAGTTTCTTGCATCACATTTTGATATGAAAGATATGGGTGAGGCAGCTTATGTACTTGGCATTGAGATTCGTCGAGACCGAGCAAAAGGGTTTCTAGGCCTCTCCCAAAGATCCTATATAGAAAAGGTGTTAAAGAGATATGGGATGGAGAATTGTTCTCCTACTTCTACACCCATATCAAAAGGTGACAAGCTGAGCCTAAAGGATTGTCCACAGAACGATATTGACAAAGCACAGATGAGTGCTTATCCATATGCATCAGTTGTTGGCAGCTTGCAGTATGCGCAGACATGTTCTAGACCAGATATTTCTTTTGCAGTAGGGGTACTTGGCAGATTTCAGTCTAATCCAGGTTTACCCCATTGGAAGGCTGCCAAGAAAGTCTTGCGGTACTTGCAAGGGACAAAAGACTATATGTTAACGTATCATAAAGTTGATCACCTCGAGGTCATTGGCTACTCAGATGCTGATTTAGGAGGATGCCTTGATAGTAGAAAGTCTACTACTGGGTACGTCTTCTTACTTGCTGGGGGAGCGATCTCTTGGAGGAGTGGAAAGCAGACGACCACTGTTGCCCACACCATGGAGGCAGAATTCATTGCATTGTTCGAGACTACTTCGCAGGCTATATGGTTAAAGAACTTCATATCACAGTTAAAGGTGGTCGATTCCATTGGGAAGCCACTGAAGGTCTACTGTGATAATGAAGCTGCAGTGTCATTTTCAAACAACAACAAAAGTACTACGTCATGCAAGCATATGGAATTGAAGTATTTTGTTGTTAAAGAAAGGACAGAGAATCATTTAGTGCATATTGTCAATATTGGTACCAAAGAGATGATCGCTGATCCTCTTACTAAAGGGCTAGCACCGGGATTATATTCCGAACATGTAATAAGGATGGGATTGTTTAACTCTTTTTGACATATGCATGTAAATAAAGTGATCACTTTCAGTCTTTTGATTCTCATTATGGTTGTTGTTAATCTCATAAGGATTAGAGATTCAACTAAGGACCTTTAGAATAGAATATAAAGGCCATTCTATTCATCAAGTTATTTCCATAAGGTTTTTCTGGTTAAAGATTTATCGTCGGATCAAGTGGGAGAATGTTGGATTAACCACCACGATTAACGTGGTGGTTATCCACAATGTGGATACATCCCCATTGAGGGGTGATCATGCCGATAAATCAACATGAGATAAAGGGGAACGGTGTGTAACCGTTCCCACCTTATGCATATAAATGTACAGGGTATCATGAGCGACCCTGTGTGTTGAAAAAGGAGATCGAAGGTCTACTCACCGATTGCATACGGAAGCCTGGGCTCGTGAAGGGCTGCAGTCCGGCTGAGCAGAAACTCCGGCGACCTCCGGCCTCCGTAAATGGCAGCATCAGGTACGTTGTCTACTGGTTTTTTTTTGTTTGTTTTTTGCAGGGTCACTGCTACAGTGTCGCCGTCAGTTTTGCCGCCTCGCCGGAATATCCCCGCCGGAACCCAACAGGCTCAAGAGGAGGTAGCTCCAGTTGACAATGTCAAATGCCTTTTCTAAATCAACCTTCAAGAGAACAGCATTTCTCTTGGAATGATGAATTGTGTGCAATGCTTCGTGAGCCATCACACACCCCTCATGAATATGACATCTAGGTATGAAATCATACTGTGAAGGGGGGGACTAAGCAATGAATGTTGCCTTTAGTCTCGATGCCAAGGCTTTTGAGATGATTTTATACACGCTTCCAAGAAGCGATATTGGCCTAAATTGTGGAATATCTTCAACTCCCCCTCTTTCGATGTAAGCACAATCAATGACTTACAAAGTTCAACCGGCAGCTTGGCATCACCAAATTTGTCCATGCTCCTGTTCAGAGATGTATGTTATTAGTGTCATCAAACTTGAGGATGGTATTGAAACACCAAGGAAGGGTGGTGGATTCGACCAAGGAATGGAGCTCACTCCAAAACAGTTTTTTGTTTTCACTTGTTATGGGACCATAAACCGCGGTCAAACAAAATGGTTGATCAATTCTCTCACCGGAATAAATTAATTGTAATCGTGAACCGCTTCAACAAAATGTCATTGGCAGTGACTTATATTTTGAAACGCTCGTGATTTTGTAGCGATAATTTCAGAAAATTCAAGGGTTCAAAATATATATACATCATCAAAATTTCCTTCACTAATATTTGCCGTACAATGGAATTATGTCACCTTTGCAGCAAAGTACCGTGGCTGGCTCAAATGCAGATTCATGGCGGTGGGGCCTTTTTTTAAATTTAAGATAGCCAATCATATGCTGCCGACATCATGTTGTAAGTATAAAGTATAAACACAAATATGAGCTCACTCACTAATAGAATATGGTTGGGCTGTCAAGAAATGGACAAAGTTTCATTCAAAACCCCATATCGGGTTTTCCACATGAGTTGGTTCAGAAATATCCCGGTCGAATTCAGACAAATGACTGGTCGGTGCAGCACGTTGAACGGCATAAAAAGTTCCTGTACACGTATAATTTATCACAGTAAGAACACAAACAGTGCCACTGAAAGTGTGGCCTGAGTTGAAGTTAGCCAATCAGATGCAGCCGACATCTTGTCCCTAATGCTTGGGCCGTCCAGATCTGGACAACCCATATCTGTTTTCCATGCGCATGGAGTAGGTTTGAGAAACGGCCACAAGGGCTGCAATAATTACATAGGACATATAAAATGGTACATGGCCTCAAATTCAATGACCCAAATTTTGAGGGTTGAAAATTCGATCTGTCATAGCTGCTGAACTTTTTAAAAAAAAATTTACTGTACCAAAATTATAGATAATAAGATTTGCACTAATTAAGGACACGTTTGGGAGAGAGAGAAACTCTCATAGGAAAAGAAAGTTTTGCCTGAGAGTTTTTTATATGAGAAGTTCTAAAAAAAAAAAAGTTTTCCGCTTGTTAGAGTAGAATTAGAAAAACAAAGTGAAAAAAATGAGAGGAGGAGGAGGGTGGTGGTGGGTAGTGGTTGCGATGGTGATGAGATGCGGTGTGATGCAGTGAAGAGTGTAAAAATAAATTTTCTCTTGGTAGAAAATATTCCTCAGCCACCTTTTATGAGATAATGTTTCCTATCAAAAAATGTACTTTTTAAAAAAACTCTTTCAGCAAAAAAGTCTCTTTAGTTTGGAAGGGTTTCTATTTTATCTTCCTCGTTTTCAAACGTGCCCTAACGGTTTGCCTACCCATGGTGATAGCAAACATTATATATATATATATATATATATATATATATAGACACAGAGAGAGAGAAGGTTCAAGCTGTCTACCCTTCTGGATTAAACAGTAACGGACTGTGCTCAATCTGATGGTCGTGTGCTTAAAAAGTTGTGGAAAGAGGCTTTAGCGACGGTTCAGCAACTGCTCCTAAGAACGAAACTTTGAACAGATCCGCATCTTCTTGTCATGGAACCCTAATCACAGTCTTACACAGCCCCTATGATTCAGGAGCAACCAAATCTGCCCACAGCCAATAATCAACTGAATGCTGCCACAGGAAACAAGCCCATAACACACCATCATACCTATAAAATGTATTCCTGCCAAATTAAAAAAAAAATAATTGCAGATTTTACATAAGAGAAAGATATATTTCCCGCATTCTACTGTATTCAAATTGCAAGAAATAACTTTTTATTAATTAAAAAAATTGTACCTGGTGTCCTGTTTTTCCAAAGAATTTTGAACTTGTGCGTCCAACAGGTGTCACATACTGGATCGTACCCGTGTTTTTGTTATGTAGCCTGTGAAAAACCTCGTGCATCACGGTACCCTCTCGACTTGGAAAGGATGCAAATGGCTACGACACTTGGTCGGGTTAGGTCTAGGTTCAGATCCAATTCTATGGGCCCCATGGGGTCGATAGGGTGAAATCGGGAATATTCTTGTAGGGTTGTTTAGAAATCAACATGTACCTGGTTTTGGTTTCATGGTTTTAGGGTTTAATGTTTTTCTTCTTCATTCAACATTCTCTTAGAGTTTAAACGACAAAATGGGGTAAGCTGAAAAAAGATGAAAGCATTAAGAGAGTTTAATTGGATTTACTTGAAAAGATCAAAAAGCATTAAAAGGACAAGATCTATATTTTGACCCCTTTTCCTAGTGAAGGTGGATTAAAGCATTAAGAGAGTTTTGAAAAAAAAAAGTTGAAATGATGTTGGTAGTGGATTCTAATGGTGTTTTTTAGACAAAAACTTGATAGACTAGAATGGAAAAAATGCCAATACTTTTTTTTATGAAAAATGACCGTACAACAAAAACGAAGTGTTTCCTGAAAAAACTTATAATTTTTTAAAATATGCCTGTGTCCAAAATCATAACTTTTTTGCTGTAAAATAACCTTTTAACCCTTGGCACATAAATTTTTTCTTTTATTTGTAAATTTTCTCTCAAATATGTGAATTTTCTCTCATAAGTTTGTGAATTTTTCTCTCAAAATATGAGAATGTGAATGTCCTCCCAAATATGTGTTTTGTCCCTCAAAATATATGAATGTTATATTGTATTTTATGATTTTCTCTCTAAATACGTGCTTTTGAAGTGACACTAAAGGCTTTAGCGCTTTTGAAGTGTCACTAAAGGCTCATCATGTGTTTTGAAGCATTACTAAAAGCTTTAGTGGTGCTTTTAAAGTGTCACTAAAGGCCCATCACACGTTTGAAGCATTGCTAAAAAAGCTTTAGTGGCACTTTTGAAGTATCATTAATGATCACCATGCTTTTAAAGTGTCACTAAATGCCCATCATGCTTTTAAAGCATTAGTTTTTCTCAACAAACCCTTTTATTAAAAATCGCATAAAAGGCACACACTACAAGAAAAACGTTAATTAGCGACGGAAATTTATGACAGAAATAATCTGTCACAAATTTGTGATGGATTAGCTAGAGAAAACTAGTTGTTTCTAAAATTAGAATTAGCTACGAAATTAGCGATAGAAAAAATTTATCTCCAAATTCGTCCCTAATTAGCGACAGATTAATGACAAAATTTATTTGTCTCGAACTCTATCACAACTTAGCGACGGATGAGCGACAGAATATTTTTGTCTTTAATTGTCTACAGATTAGAAGATAGGATTTTTTCGTCGCTAATTTTTTCCGTAAATCCCTAATGTGAGCTCCTTTCTTTTTCATTCTTTGCACGCAGTCGCCTCTCACTTGCCGCCAGCCAAGTTCTTTCCTTCCGCCGCCCGCCGCCCGAGTAACTTCTTCCCTCACTCTGTCTCTCTCGTCGTCGTGTGTTGCCGTCAACCACCGACCCTGAACCCTCACTCACCTTCCCATAAACCTCTCTCCTTCTGTCGATCGTCGTGTGCCATCGTCGACCACCGACCGCCGAGTGTCACCGCCAACCACCGATCGTCGTGTTACTTCTTTGCAAACTCCATCTCTGTCGCCGCCGCCGACCACCGACCCTGAACCCTCACTCACCTTCCCTGAAACCCCTCTCCTTCCGTTGATCGCCATGTGCCACCGCCGACCACCGACCGCTGTGTGCCATCGTTGGTCGCCGTGTTACTTCTTCCCTCACTTACATTGTCGAACCCTCTCCCTCGCTTTGTTACGACAATGAAGCCGTACATGATACTTCAAGTACAAGGTTTTGATTATGAACAAGTAAATCAACTGCATTTCAGCTAAGGCAATGAAGAAAAATGACAAAAATTGAAGAATTCGATGAAGAATCTTTGAAGACTAATATGCAAATGTTAAATTCATTAAAAGTCTTAGATTCTTGTAAGAGCCTTACTTAGAGTGCATATTTCAGTTGCATTTCACCTAAAAAAATCTTTAGCAAAAACTTTTCTAAAAGAACCCTTCATGAAAATGTTTTTAGAAAACTCTTTTCTTAAATTTTCGTGTTTATTAGTCGACCAATAGACTCACCAGTCGACTAATCCTTTCGCGCCAAATTTTTTAAACAAAATGTCATTTTTGTCAAATTAGTCGACCGAAGGTTTTATTAGTCGACCGGACATAATGTCTATTTTCTGAAAATTTAGCAGCAGTCGACTAATGATTTTATCAATCGACCGGACAAAATATATGTTTTTCAGAAAATTTTAGCAGCAGTCGACTGAAAGGTTTTTCAGTCTACTGATGATATTAGCAGTCGACTAATTTTTCTCTAGTCGACTAAGTTTCAGAACTTCAAATTTTCAAACGGCTCGATAAACAAATCAGTTGACCGACGATAACCGTCAGTCTACTAATAACTAACTATCAGTCGACTAACTACTGTTTCAGTCGACTAATTTTGTCATTTTTTCTGAAACTTCAAAAAGACGTGTCTTTTCATTTTTCAAACGTTTTGATCATTCAAAATGGACTGTTTTGACACCCTTTCATACCCTCAACGTATGGAAACTTTCAACTATAAATATGAGTGCATTTTACACTCAAAACAACAACAATTCAATTAATTTGAATCAATTACTCTTTGCTTTTCACTTATATTCTTTTTCTCACTCACATGATATTTTTCACTTCAATTTTTCACTCAAATTCCTTTGAGAGATAGTGAATTCATGAGTAGAGTATTTCAACAACCTCAAAAGCCTATTGCATCTCATTTGCACTCATAAAAAGGCTCGTAGGTTGTGTTGTAAATTGTTACTTATTTCTTTTTCTGTAAAAGGAAGGACTCCTTGGTTTAAAGGAGTTGTTTGCTTTCAGTAGGTGTGTTACTGAAAGTGAGACCAGATTTGGTCTATATGATCTTGTAGTTACACAAGGTTGATAGTGAAAATGTCAAGCTGGTTTTGCTTGGGGACTGGATGTAGGTCGGGAAAGACCGAACCAGGATAAATTATTGTGCTTTTTGTGTGATTGCTTTGCGAATTGCAAAATCCGTCAAAATTCCGCAGACGATACTTAAAAGCACTATTCACCCCTCCTCTAGTGCTCGTTGCCTCGATCCTACTGCACTTTCATTTGGTATCAGAGCATGTTCACTATTATTTTTATTTGACCATCATCTAGCATGGCAACAACATCATCTCAGCACAAAGAAGGTTGCTCCTTTGTTCGTCCTCCTCTCTTCGACGGAACAAACTACAGATACTGGAAAGTGAGAATGAGCATATTTTTAAAATCCATGGATCTCAAAATTTGGAGAGTTGTTTCAAAAAAGTATCAAATGCCATCAACTGATTTCAGTCAATGGACAGATGAAGAAAAGAAGACTACTTCACTTAATGCCAAGGTGATGAATACATTATATTGTATCGTTGACAACGTAGAGTTCAATCGCATCTCCCAATGCTCTACAACAAATGAAATCTGGCATACTCTTCTCGTGACTCACGAAGGTACGTCTAAGGTAAAAGAATCTAAATATGCTTCTTTAGTTCATAAATTTGAATTGTTTAAAATAAAGCAAAATGAATCTATATCGAACATGGTAACAAGAATGACTGATATCACTAACACTCTGAAATCCCTTGGAAAAGAATATTCACAAGTGGATTTAGTCAGAAAAATTCTAAGGTGTTTAACTTCTGAATGGGAAAGAAAAACCACAACTATTGAAGAAGCAAATGATTTAAACACTCTCACTCTTGAAGATTTGGTTGGTAACTTAATGGCATATGAAGTCCAACTTCAAGACAGACAAGAAGAAAAACCCAAAAAGAAATCTCTTGCTTTTAAGTTTACTTCTGACTCTGAAAATTCAGAAGAAGATGAAGATATTGCCCTCATTACAAGACAATTCAGAAGATTCATCAAAAAGAAAAGATTTCAAAGAAAGGCAAAGAAAGCAGATTCTTTCAATCCAAATGAAGTCAAGTGTTTTAATTGCAAAAAGGCTGGACATATCAAGAAAGATTGTCCTCTTCTCAAAATCAAGCTCAAGGACCAATTCAAGAAGAAAAAGACATTTCAAGCATGTTGGGATGATAGTGACTCCTCTTCCGATGAAGAATCAAATGAAGAAGTCGCCAACATGTGTTTTATAGCACAAGAAGACTCGGTAAGTCAATTTGAGTATGATGATTTATTAGACGCATTTAATGATTTATATGCTAAATTTAAGAGTCTAAGTTCCAAAAATAAAGAGTTAAAAACTGAAAAATCAACTCTTGACTCTCAAAACAAAGTGTTACTTCAAGAGATAGAAGATCTCAAGAAGGAAAAATTTTGTCAAGCATTTGAGATAAAAGAAATTAGAATTAGAACCAATCTCTTACAAAAAGAAATAACTAGTCTAAAAGAAAAATCAAATGATCTTCTTTCTATAGTGACCAAATTCACAAATGGTCAAGAGAATCTAGAAAGACTTCTTGGTTCTCAAAGATGCTCGGTTAATAAAACTGGATTGAGATATAGCTTTTTTGATACTCAAAATAGACCAAACTATGTGGTAAAGAATCAAAGACAATATTCTCAACCTTTTGTTCAAAGAACTAAAAATGCATCTAATCATGAAATTTATAATGCTTATAAGCCAAGACATGATTACTCTAGAAATGCTAAATCTTTTTATAGAAAGAATATTTATTATCAGAGGAAACCAAAATTCAAATGGATATGGGTTCCTAAAACTAACTCTCATGGACCCAAAAATAGAAAGGGGTCAAATGCTTTGTCTTCTAATCTTGTTGTAGGTACACAAAATAAAGAGCAAATGGATATTGGACAGCGGTTGTTCCAAACATATGACCGGAAGGCCGGAGTTATTTTCCACCCTCCAAAGTAAGGATGGAGGAACTGTCACCTTTGGTGACAATAACAAGGGTAAAGTAATAGGTATTGGTAATATTGGTAATCCAAAATTTTCCTTGATAGAAAATATTCTTTTAGTAGATGGTTTAATGCATAATTTATTATCTATTAGTCAATTATGTGATAAAGGTTATCTTGTTTCTTTTGAACATGATTTATGCTTAATTTCTGATTTTCAATCTAAAAGGGTCATTTTTAAAAGTAAAAGAAGGAACAATGTGTTTTTAACCTTATTCTCTTTGATCTTTCACGGTTTTGTGAAGAAGATCCCTCCTCCCTCAACCTCTGCCAATTCACGGTAAGTAGCTTATCCCTTCTTCCTTTTTCTCTATGTTTTTAACCTTATTCTCTTTGATCTTTCCCGATTTTGTCTCCCTTTCTTATTTTGCATTGTTCATTGAAAGCATGTTTTGTATCATCAATCTACCTATAGCAACCTCAATGCTACACATTGCAATAGTATCATTGTCTCTGTTTTAGTTTTTACTGCGTTTGAGGCTACAATGTATTGCATAGTTTATCCTCTGCTTAAATGTATTGCTTTCATTTTTCTTTCCGTTTCTTTGTTTAATTTTTGTTACATTGCGTTAATACATTTGTTCACTGTGCTCCCTTTCATTCCCCGTTGCATTTTCTTTTTCTCTTTTCTTTCATTATCTACCTGTGTAGTTTAGCAAACGTCTTCATTATGTTTTACATCTATATTCTGACCATTTTTCGTTATAGCATCATTAGTCTTCTATGTGCTGATTTGCATCTTTTATCTAATCTTATTCACATTTTCTACATTTATTATATATTTTTCATTCAATATCACATAATGTCATTATCATTTGGTTTCTTTTGATTCATCTGGGTATCTTTAATTGCATCCTGCATTTATCAGATGCAACAGAACATCGTGATTTGCATTATATCCCTTTTAGTTAATATTCATGTCTGTTAGATTCAACAGATCGTCAGAATTTGTATCATTTCAACCAACATTAGTTGCTATTTGAGGTTTTCTGCTGTCAGTGAAGCTTTGTTTCATAGTGGAATGTTCTTCTTCTTACTGAATTTATGTTTTCATTGGTTCCTCATCCCCTGCTTCATCTCATTTTACTGCAACTTTATAAATCAATTTCCTGTGCATTACATCACATAGCGGCTACTGCGTTTGTGATTCCATCTCCATCTAATCATAAGTGGTTGTGCCTTGCGATTTCATGTATTCTACATCTAAGTATTCACTACATCTCATATGTGCATCTCTTGTTTCATCATCATTTCTTCATCGTACATTAGCATTGCACGATTTGCATAGACTTTCATTTTGTTTTGTCATGTTTTCAACCTCTCTTAATTCACTACACTTCACTTCACAACATTCATTAACACCATCTACGATAGAGAAATACAAAGAAATGTCAAAGTAGTTGTTGTATACTCATCTTACAAGCCTTTCTGGCCATTGTGAATCTTTCCGAAAAGAACTGAATGCCATTAAACAGTTGTGAAAGAACGAACATGAGCTGGAGGTTAAGGATGTGGGTGTTGTTGTCCTGTTTGGATTGGAATGCTACTATTGATCTCGTGCTGGTGAAATAATTGGGAGAGGGTTCATGGTCATAGACTTCTACGCCTGATGCAAATTTTGATCCCCTTCTCAAGGATGATTTTGGTCACAGACCTCCCTTTTGAAATTTTGTTTTAGGCAAAAAGCAGCAAAACAAAGAAAATTTTACTAAAACGTGTTAAAACCTTATGGCATATTTAGCATTCATATTTTCCTATCTTTGATGGTAATACCTTTACCAATTGTGTTACAAGGTCGATACTGTTTGACATCCCTTTGATAGAACGTTAGCAAGTATCACATAAACCCATCCTTTTTGCAGAAACTCACCTTGCATTCTACTGCATTTTATATTCATGCATCTCATTTCTTCATTGTATCTATTCCATTCCTAGCACACTTGCACATTACCCATCACATGCACTTCACAGTAATAAATTTCTTATATGTCAGCTTAGTCCTCCGTGTGTTGCATATCATCACTTGTAGTAGCATTTCACTTACCGTGGCATGTTATTTTGCTAAATCATTTCACCTGTAGCACCTGCACACTTTCATATCATCCAATACATTTCCTTTCCCAGGTTGCATTGCATTAGTAGCATAGGTATTCATCTCTTCCTCTGTATGTTGGTATTTTCATTATATTTTCACAGGAAACCCAGCTTGTACATGTGCAAAACCAGTCTAGCATCTCGTATGTACTCACAGTACAACACCCATCTTCATTTCTTACATAGAGTTTGTGTCAAAGTCCGTATGTATCACCTTCTCTACATTCACTACATTTCATTTCCCCCTATATCACATATTACTATATGCATTTACTCATTTCCTTTTCAGCCTTTGCACTCGCCTATCAACCACCTTCAACATTGAGTGCACAGACAAGCCTTTTCATTGACAAACTCTAGGGATGCTAGATGATTTTCTGGGGGTAGCCCCTCTATCGAGGGTGTCTTTTCAAATATGGGTTTGGACAACACTCTTTTGACTAGGATGTAGAAATAGATAGCTGCTATCAGTAGAATGGATGCATAAGAAAAAGGGTAGATGGTGCAGGAGAATATAGTATAGTTTCTGGAAGTACTTAGCCATGCTGACGATAGTGCCTCCTAGTAAGCAAGATCTGGAAGTAGGGAGGAATTGTAATTCTAGTGCACGGGGATCCTGATTTTTACATATGAGTATCATGATTCTCAGGATAAAAGAATCTTGATTCTTGTGTACAGAAATTCCAATTCCTGTGATATGTGAATTCTAACTTCCATGAACAGGAATCTAGATTCTTGTGACAGGGGAATCTGAAATCTTAAAATAGGCTGATTCTTAGGAGTCATGGTTCATGAATATGGGAATTATGATTTTTGGATGAAGGAATTTCAGTCCTTATTGTATAGGAGTTCTAAATTGTTGAATATTATCTGTACATACATACTTAAAGAAGCTACAGGAGGACTGGAAATTCAAGCAAAGGAGGTTGGTACATCACTATCTTTTGGTCAGCAACAACTTATTTGTCCTACTGGTGCATTGCTCAAATCTTCTAAAGCGCTTTTTTTTTTATAAGCGCACAACAAATATGACTTTCAAACTGCATCCACATTGTAGAAGATCACCTACCATTATCAAAGTTATAGCAATATCTTCAAAATCTGCAACATCAATCTTTTCCTTTTTGACAGTATCTACATCTAATCATTTGCATTTAGGCATACATTTTTACACCTGTGTGTGATTACTCTGATTGTGGCATGTATCTGCAATTTTTGTGTTATGATTTATTACTGATTACTCATTTCACTATGCACTCTCATATTGCATTTCTCCATTGACATTAGCCTTGCATATGCATATTCATATGCATTTTCTTATTAAATATATGCATTGCACTTAGACATTTCATATACATTTTTCATTAGCATATGCATTGTACTTAGGCATTGCATATACATTGTACTTAGGCATTGCATATGCATTTTTTCATCAGCGTATACATTTCACTTAGGCATTGCATATGCATTTTTTCATTAGCATATATATTACACTTAGGCATTGCATATACATTTCTTCACTAACTTAGGCATTGTACTTAGGTAAATGCATATGCATTTCATTCATGCATTAGGAATTGCATCTTCATTAATTTGTGCATTTTCATTATAGCTTAGGTATAACCATATGCATATTAGTTTTGACATGATATTTTCAATTTTCTTCTATATTTTGCATTTTATTGTCTTGTGCTAACTCATATTTGCAGGGAAAGCTTGGGAGATTCTGATTTCCCATGCTAGATTAGGAATTCTAGTATTTCAAATTTCAATTTAAGATTATAATAATTCTATATTAATGAGAATTTTTATTTTTGTGTTTATATTAGAATGTATGAGCATATAATTGCAAATTTTAAATTCTCATAATTGCTTGTAGTATTTCATTTTCATTTATTCTTCAAAAAGCACTATGGGATAACACGAATGACAAGTGCACCATTCTAAAAAAAGGTAATTAATTCTAAGTAAATGATTCGCATTTATGGCCATAATCAAAATTTGAACAATACTTAGGATTTTTAGCTTTTATGAAATAAAATTTGACCTACACTTTAGGTCCTTTCTAAAAAATCATCATATTTTTAAAAATATCTTTTCTTTTTTTATCAGAATTCAAAGCAAAGATTAAACCAAGATATATTAGTGGTCATAGTCATGGATATATTGAAATTTAATCTTGCCTTAAAATCTATAAAAACACAAAAAATTAATTTTATTCTTTCTTTAAATTCAAATGAGGATTGATTTAAAATATATTTGTAACCATAGTCATGATTATATTAAAATTAAAATCTCATTTCAATTCTATTAAAGAAAAATATTTTTTTTTTAAATTCTAATTTTAAACAAATTCTCTCAATACATTCATCATTTTGCATCATTATTTGCCATCTTTTCAAATTATTTTCAAAATTCTAAGTGATTTTGAAATAAATTTTCAAAAATATAGTTTTCATTTCCAAAATTCAAAACCATTTTCAAATCCCATTCACAAATGCAAATTTATCTTTTTAATTCAAAACTCCACTCAGCTTTATATCTTATTCCAAATTCCAATTTTTCTAAACTTCACATTTCTAAATTTCATATTTTGAATTCAAATGCTAAATTCAAAATTCTTTATTTCTCTTCAAAAATTTCAAAATTTTGAATTCTCATTTTTAAATTCAATTTTAAATTTTGAAGTTTATTTCAAATTCAATTCTAAGTCAAATATTTTGAAATTTATTTCAAAATCCCATCTTACATTTCAAGTTCAATTTCAAATTTCAAATTCAATATTAATCCTAATTTCAAGTTCAAGTTTAAATTTCAAGTTTAATTATGATTTCAAAACTTAGAATTGATTTCTAATCTTGATTTACAATTCAAATTTAATTTTTCAATAAATTTCAGATTTCAAAATTTCCAAACTCTTAATCCAATTATCAAATCCTCAATTGCAAGTTTTCAAAGCAGAATCCCTTTCAAAATTTCAATTCTTACAAAACAAATTCAATTTCTAAACCATTTTCTAAAGGATATTTTTTAACTTGTTTCCAAATCACTTGGAAAAATCCAAATTTCTGAAACATTTCCAAGAAAAGCATACACATCTCTCAAATTCAAATATCATAGCACAAGCATGATTCTATGTGCATTTAAGATTTCAGAATAATCATTTAGACAAATTTAGGCAAAGCAAAAGGCATAAATTCGATCTTTGGTTCAATTACCCTTAGTAAAGGCGTCAGGAACTGTTGAACCTCGTACCGATGAGCGAATCTCATCTCTCCATTTTTTCCGCAAAATTTTAAAACAGAGGCAAGTAAATTTCATAATTTTTTTCAAAAGGTCAAGTGAGACCTTGCAAAGAGTTCCTCTCATTCTCTCTTTAGCTTTTTCCCCTCAAAAAGGATAAAAAGAAAGAAAATGGGACAAGAGGAAAAATATTTGCAATGATCACAAGGAGTCATTCGAGCAACAAAAGGTAGAGCGATATGTAGATGACTCCACTCAGCATCCGCCTTTTGATCCTGCAACATGGGGTGACTGCAACCGGTGAACCCAAAAAAGGTCATGTGTTCGGGTTTGGGAGTAATATGAACACCACACCAATTGTTGACTCTTGTAGCCAGGCCTCTTAGATTTCTTCTGCCAGCATCAACTCACACAGTCTGATTGACCCTGCTATTTCTTGGGATGGTGTCTGACAGCTTCTTCAGGACATAATGTGTGACTTTTTACATGAAGTCATTCTCAACCTTGTCCATAATGAGTTGTGTAACTTTTTTGGGGGACAGAGAAACTTCGTCTGCATTTAACATGAGCTTCGGTGCCAGTCAGGTATAAAGTTTTATGTCATTTATTTCATGTCGTTAGATTTCAAGCTAGTATATGCATGATTGAATCACTATGAAATTTTCTCGATAGCATTAGAACACATGTATGCATGATTGAATCACTATAAAAAAAAATTGACAACCTTAGAACACATATATGCATGATTAAATCACTATGATTTTTTTTTACAGCCTTAGAACACATATATAAATGATTGAATCAATATAAAAAATCTTTTTGACAACATTAAAATGCATTTATGCATGATTTAATCACTATTAAATTTTTTGACTACCTTATAACACATATATGCATGATTGAATCACTATGAAAGTTTTTTGACAACCTTAGAACACATATAAGCATGAATTCATCACTATTAATTTTTTTTTACAACCTTAGAACACATATATGCATGATTGAATCACTATAAATTTTTTTTGACAACATTAAAACATATATATGCATTATTGAATCACTATAAAAAAAATTGATAACCATAGAACACATATATGCATGATTGAATCACCATGAATTTTTTTTGACAACCTTAGACCACATATATGTATGATTGAATCACTATAAATCTTATTTGACAACCTTAGAACACATATATGCATGATTAAATCACTCTAACTTTTTTTGACACCTTTAAAACACATATATGCATGAATGAATCACTATGCAATTTTTATGACAGCCTTAGAATACATATATGTATGATTGAATCACTATAAATTTTTTTGACACCTTTTGAACACATATATGCATGATTGAATCATTATAAAAAATTTATGACACCCTTAGAACACATATATGCATGATTGAATCACTATTATTTTTTTTTTGACAAAACACATATATGCATGATCAAAGCACTATGAACTTTTATTGAAAGCCTTAGAACACATATATGCATGATTGAATCACTATGAAATTTATTTGACAGCCTTAAAAAACATATATGCATGCTTGAATCACTATGACATTTTTTTGACAACCTTAGAACCCATATATGCATGATTGAATCACTATGAAATTTATTTGACAGCCTTAAAAAAACATATATACATGCTTGAATCACTATGGCATTTTTTTGACAACCTTAGAGCACATATCTGCATGATTTCATCACTATGAAATTTTTTTGACAACCTCTGAATTATGTTAATGTCCTTCACTTTATTATTAGTCTATTTGTCATTCAGCCATGTTACTTTGATTGCCTTAGATTAGGTGCATTGCATATATTTTATTTCATTATATTTTGTTTATCAATACTAACATTTTGGTTCCCTTATAGGATGCTGGAGATGATCACCATAGAGGAGCTGATGGAGGCATGGATGAAGAGGCAGATCGAGACAATGAAGAGGATGATGCTCAGAATCTTGGTGAGGATTAGATTCATGTATTGAATTTGTTTCACGTACTTATTGTTTCAAATGAAACTTTTTGTATATGTTCACTTGTAACTAATTAGAACTTGAAGAGGATTATAGTGGGTTGTTAAATTTGTTTAACTTATAACTTGTGTTAAATTTGTTTCACCTACTTTGTATATGTATTTTTTATGTGTACTTTATTTTTTATACACAGGTTCTATGAATTGTATAACGAGAAATTTTTTCTTGATATTTATATTTCAAACAAATTTATTTTATTTTTTTTAATTTTGCAATGGATTAGCGATGTATATTATCCGTCGCTAATATCCTTCGCCAATTTAGCGATAGATTAGGGATGAATATTTAACTGTCTAAAAAACTGACTCAGACAATGTTTTACGACGGAATATAATCCATTGCTAATACATCGCTAAATTGGCAATAGATATTAAAGACGGATACATATTTGTCGTTAAATTTTAGCAATGAATTATCGACAGATATGTATCTATCGCAAAACCAAATCAGTGTTTATTTAACGAGGAATTAGCGATGGATCGTGACATTCACTAATTTGTCATGTATTAATGACGAAAGTAACGACAGATCAGTTCTGTCACTAATTAGCGATCAGGAAATTACAAGGGACGCTATCCATCGTTAAACCGCCATTGATCCGTCGTTAAACAGTTCAACAACGGATTAGCATCGGATAGCATCCATCGCTAATCCGCAGAATTCTTGTAGTGTTAGGTGACCCACCTCTGAAAGTTACGAATACACCCGTGTACCAGCAGGGTTTGATCTGGGGTCTTCAACTCAACACTTTCACAAGCACCACACTAGCCACGCAGGCGACCCTGCGGTGGTGACTACTGTGAACTATTAGTTACGCTGTTTGCAGCTCCTGCATGGCATTTCTCAATTCAGTATGCATGGAAACAGATATGGGTTGTGAGTGAAGTTGACCCATATCCAAATAGTCTCGATCAATAATAAAGGGATGTTTATGGTTATTGTGAGCACAAGATGTGGGATGCATCTTCTAATAAATTAAGTAGCTTGTGCTCAACCATACTTATTGCGTACTTGAATGCCATAAATTTAATTCTAAGGAAAAATATTGGCGAAGGAAAGCCTTACGACATTTTGACAAATTGAGTTCTAAAACCATGACATTTTCAAAATATGGGCCGTAAGTGTGACAAAGTGCATTGGTTAGGGGTGGGCAAGAGGCCACTAGGGGTGTCAATGGGTCGGGTTTGATTCGGACCCAGGTATAACCAGACTTGGATCAGATTTTTGGGTATGGTATCGGGTCTAGACCCAGGTCTAATCAGTCCACTATAAGAAAAAATATACCCAGACCTCATAAGAACTACATGAACCAAACCTGGAACACACCCGGTAAAACCATATTTTTTATCAATTTTACATTGAAAAATTGCAGGTCTTAATCGAAACTCAGGTCAGGTCAGGTCCGGGTCTGGTATAAAATTTCATAAACTATACCCGGTTCATTATTAATCAGACCTTTGGGTCCAGATCCGGGTCTTCATCGGATCTTCTTATTTATCACCAAACCTGGACCTTATAGGGTTTGGTTCGGGTCGGGTCAGGGTAAACCAGGCCCATTGACACCCCTAACGACCAGTTATCGAATAGGGCTTACTAGTGGTTGCATTTCTTCATGTAGCCCTCCTCTTATTTCCTTTTTCTTATTTATGTGTACTGTTACTATGCTCTTTTGGGAGATCAACAACTTGATTAGGCAATTAATGGCCATTTACTTGGCTCATTGGCCTCATATCATTAATGAACCATAGCAAATGTTGAACAATATAGGATCCGAATTAGATGGCTAGATGGATTTTTTTTGTCCGGTTTGCAGACAATGAGTCAAGTAAATGGCAGGTGCCCAGCCCGACCTGAAAGCAGATGTTATATAAGAAGTTCCTACCTGAAAGCTATGATCTTTTTCTAATTATATCCAATCTAACCAAGCTGACTTTGGTGTAGTCTTATATGTTTATATGGCAAAAGAATTTAAGCACCCCCTTATATTACCCCAAAGGGGTTAGCATAGTTGGAGCCGGCCTCAGTTGTCAGACCGGCAGTCAGGGATCGTCTCTCGCGGGTGCTACTGATGCAGCCTAAAAAGGGAACGGGTCCACGGAAACGTTCCCAAACGCAAAATGAAGGCAACTTGCGTTCACGTCATAAACAACCCTAAAACTAAGTGGAATGAACACGCACTAAACTATAACTGATTTCACACGACTATGGCTGAAATTGAGGACCCAAACAGCTTGAAAAAGAATACAAACAACATATTAATTAATGCTAAAATAAAACCAAATGTGCTGCCAAAAATGGGATGCAATGAATATGTGCATACCCGTCGTTTGGGCATTTTATCGAACACTTGATAGCGCTTCTAAAAGAGAAGTTGGACATCATTTTTCTCTAATATTTCTGACACGAAAATTCATGAAAATTATAGATAACTTACCCTAACAATACTTTTTGAATAAACAACAATTAAATTCATGAATTCACACACGAACATGAGAGGGTGGTGTATGTTCTCCCCCGATGATTCACTGAATCCCACGTCTGTGTTTGGGGGTTTGAATGAGCACCACGTATACAAGCACATGGAGCTCGTATTCCCGTGTATGTTGACATCACTTAGCATTGGCGTCTGGTGTGGTTGCAAAGACTTAAGTACCCTTTCTTGCTATTCTTCTAATAAAACGATGGTTTGAGAAAATGACAAAAATGCCCTTCCTTCAAAAAAGAAAAAACAAACGGTTCAAAAAAAATAAACATGACCTCCATCCAGAAAGTTGAAGATGATGTTGACTCTTCAAAGTCTACACCGCGAAACGAACCTTAATCGTTTCACCGATGGTGAGTCGGCGATCCGATGGTGAGCCGACAAAATGAACCTGAGCCATCAAAAATGACTGTTTGAACTTTTCATCATCATCTTCTTCATTCTCCGAAAAACACTGTAAAACTCTCTCTCTATCTCTCTCTCTCTCTCTCTCTAGAGAAGAAATCAAGGGAGGCAAAGAGTTCCCCCTGTAGAAGGCAATGAACATCAACCCTCTCACTCACTCCCCCAGCGCGGGTTCCGCTGCACGGTCAGCGGGCGAGGGGCTCGGGGGGTTGCGCCCCCCGAACCAAATTTTTTGGGAGCCTTGTTTAATTTTTTTATTTTTTCCCCTTTTTTAACTATCGAAAAAGAGCAATAAAGTGTTTTGTTTAATCGTGGGGCTCATGTTTCCTTCAGTTGTTTCTTGCTCGAGGTTTTCGTAACACCCCTTCCCACGATTTTTCTATTTTTCTTTTTCTGTTTTTTTTTCATGATTTTTTCAATGACTCCCCTACAGACGATCCTACGTTGCTCTATCAAACACCGACTGACCTGCACACTGACTGTAGCATTATTTAACTTGATGAGTTGTGGAGCCTGATTCATAATTTTTGCTCTTACAGGAGGGAGTTTGGGGGTTCCTCCCAGCGTGGGTAGCATCATTCAACTTGATGAGTTGTGGAGCCTGATTTAGAGTTTTTGCCCTTACAAGAGGGGGGTCCAGGGGGCTCTCCTACGGCGCGTGTTCCACTATAGCGATTTGCAGAAAACACTACAAATCGCTATAGCGATTTACGAAAAACACTACAAATCGCTATAGCGATTTGCGGAAGACACTACAAATCGCTATAGCAATTTGCGGAAAACACTACAAATCCCCATAGCGATTTTCGGAACTACAAATCGCTATAGTGATTTGCGGAACTACAAATCGCTATAGCGATTTGCAGAAAACACTACAAAATGCTTTATTGCAGAAAACCTCGAGCAAGAAACAACCGAAGGAAACATGAGCCCCACGATTAAACAAAACACTTTATTGCTCTTTTTCGATAGTTAAAAGAGAAAAAGAAAATAAAAAATTATACAAGGCCCCAAAAAAATTTGGTCTGGAGGGCGCTGCCCCCCGAGCCCCCCGCTAGGGGCGACCCCCTGGACCGATGACCGCGCAGCGGAACCCGCACCGGTAAGGGCAAAAACTCTAAATCAGGCTCCATAACTCATGAAGTTGAATGATGCTACCCACGCTGGGAGGAGCCCCCAAACCCCTCCTATAAGAGCAAAAACTATGAATCAGGCTCCACAACTCATCAAGTTGAACGATGCTACCCACGCTGGGAGGAGCCCTCAAACCCTCGTCCTGTAAGGGTAAAAACTCTGCATCAGGCTCCACAACTCATCAAGTTGAACGATGCAACCCACGCTGGGAGGAGCCCCCAAACCTTCCTCCTGTAAGGGTAAAAACTCTGCATCAGGCTCCACAACAATCAATGTGCAGGTCAGTCGGTGCTTGATGGAGCAATGTAGGATCTTCTGCTGGATGTGCACATAACCAGAAAGATAAGGGAGAGAGAGAGTGAGAGGGTTGATGTTCATGGCCTCCTCCAGGGGAGATTTCTTTCTCGGATAATCATGCAGTGCAGAGACTGAGTCTTAAATAATCATCTTCGGAGCACTTAAGTCTTTACAACCACTCCTTTTATAGAATTGTCATTTTTTTTTTGCACCAATGGAGGAGAGGGTACTTAAGTCTTTGCAATCGCATCAAACCCCAGTGTTAATTAATGCTGACAAACATGGGGATACAAGACAAACATGCTTAAATACGTGGTGCTTTTTGGGACCCCCGAGCATGAGATGCCCTGTTCGAGGGGGGATTAGCATATAACCTGCTTCGCACGAACATTGGCAACTGTCAAGAATGAAGCGCATAACACGACTTGTCCTAAATAGTTAAAATTCTAAATGAATGTGTCATGTCCTAAACAGTTAAAATCTAATCGTGAATATGAACATCATGCACAACAAAAAGGAAAGAAAACCAATGCAAACGAGTTACAAATTTGGAAAAAATCCTGATTGAGGAATTTCAACAAACACTTGGTGTGTAGATTCTGAAAAATTAAGAAATTGAGCTCATTTAGCGCAACCATGATACGAAACACATATTTTTTAACGATGAATCAAACATTAAACAACCAAAATCTAGAATATAAATAAAAAACCCTAACTCAAACACAATCAGAACAGCAACAACAATACGATGGTTAGGGAGGAGATCAAAACCCAAATTGTTAGCCAAATCCAGCAAGAAGGTGGTTCGACCGATGAGGATGGGATCGACAACTTTGGCGTTCACATGCTGACCGATGGACTTTGCTTCCAACAACCCACGATCAATCGCTTGGACGTTCCATACACAAACCATACACATTAGCTCTGGCGTTCGGCTGGCCAAGGCGTTTTCCATCGTCCTCTGCTCCCACAGTACATAGACTGCCCACGGTGGGATGATGTCCAGTCATTTCTTGACGGAAGCCTTGGTACGGTCAAAGAGCTCCACTCAGGTGAATCGATGGGGGTCTCCACTCGTTCGATCTCTCAAGGGATGATGTTTAGCAAGCCCAAACCATAGGGTTTAGTGAGTACCTTTTGTCGACTTTTTTGAAATACATGTGGACTTTCCAAAATTACAAAAAATTGTTAACATGGAGTTTGTCCTGACTGCACAAATCCACCTTATTTACTTAATGCAATAAGACTAAATTGAGAATATTCTGGACTATGCCGAAGAGTTTTTTTATACAAAATTTCATCAAAGAGGGAGTGTTTAACAACTCCTTGAGATAAGGCGAACAAAATATTGAAAAAATCTAGATCATCTACGGATAATGAGAAGGGTTTATTTACCAACATAACAAAGGAAAAAATGTTTTGTTGCTACATGCATCACATGCTAATTCAAAACTTGTTTGTACACGAGAAGATGTGAAAGAAGAAGTAAAGCATAATCTAAAAGATAAAAATTCAAAAGTTTTGTTAGTTCTTAAAATTAACTGAAAAGTGTAATTAGCAAAAGATGTTGATATGCTTTCTAAAATAAGAAATAAACTGACAACAAATTTTTTTAACAAATATAGGAAATGTGAGAGTAAGGGAATCTTCAAAGAACTCTACTTTTCTAAAATCAGTAAACATGAGATATATGATATCCAACACCCTGAAGTCTCTAAAGACAAGACAAGTTTTCAAAACTTGAGACACCTTGAATTTTGCTTCCCAATATTTAGCATGCATCTTATACTTCCAATGTTTATGATCAACAAAGACATTATGTAAAAATATGAATAAAGAAGTTGATTCATCTTTCATACCTTTTTCGACCCACTGCACACTGAAACTGAAACCAAAAACAGAAATAGTAAAAGGAGAAGATTCTTACACTTTATCAATTGAATCTGATGCAATTTTAGTAGTACTACTAAAAGACAACCATAGATGCCATGCTCTTTCACAAAGTACATATAACAACTGAATAACTTTTGTTATATGTTGGAAAAAGTTTTGTTCTTTTGTAATTAAAGTAGCATGTTTAGAACCACAAACAATCTGGTGAATATCTAAGACTACATTGAACTCCAAAGGCCTTGGTAACAACACATAGGTTCTTGCAACAGAAAATCTGGAAGTTCCATTATCTATTAGTCCGTCAAGCCAAACCTTTCCTTGATCATGAAAGGTTTCGTGTGCAAGGAATATGAGAAAAATCAATCCTTTGAGGAACAGTGAACTCAGTAGGTGTTCTTGTGGTGAATAGGAAAATATCAAAAGTACTACCACCAAAATCACTCATGAAAGGCTCGACATCAAGAAGAGTGACATATGAGCCTTCTCCTTCTTTCTCACAATCTTCAATCTCGTCGAAGATTGGATCTTCTCTATGTTCCCTTGATCTTGCTCAGATGCACTGCATCAGCCCTTGTTTAAACCAAGGTTCAGCATAGGCTGCAGTGGTGAGGGTTTTAGCCTTGGTGTTTTACGTTGTTGAGATGGTGATGCTGTCTCCCGTCCCGGATGCTGTTTTTTCAAGCAAACATATGGAAAAAAATTAACACCCTTTATATTATGTGGATTGAATTCCAGATTCCATTTCTCAACCCTACATAACCTGAATAAGAATGCTTGTCAATTGGGCGGGTATTTGTGCACCCTGATGGGTCAGATGCCGAGCCTGTTGACAGCATTGGTTGACTATCAATAAATAAATGATAAACAATAGAAAATTACATAAAAGTTTTTTGCTTTTTTATTTTCATTTCCTAATCCTTTTCTCTTTTCTAAGCCTAGGGAAAACAAACTCCCATCAATGACCACATATTATCCGGCGTCTGGTTTGGTAATACCCTTGAAGTCCTCCATGCCAACAGAGGAATACACCTAGCTTAAACCTTGCAGCAAGCGATGTGCCCCTTGTGGGTTTTGAACTTGAGATGTCCGTTCAACTAGTGGCATTCACAAGTCACCCCTACCAGTTGAAAGGAGCCCTTGCTGGCTACCTAATCCATTTGTTAACCCTCTTTTATTTTTTCCTTCTTTTAATAACATTAACAATGGATAGGATTCTGTTTTTCCCTATGATAATACTGTTACAAAGTGTAGTGATTATCTATTCATGCATGTAGAAGATGATGAGCAGGAAGAAGAGAGAGAAGCAGATGTATGTGGTTCGGCCTTTAGGCCTACTTCCACGGGACAAGGGAGAACACGTTCTTGATTAATTCATTCACCGATTTACAAGAGATACTTATACGTTAAAGAAAAACGATAAAGGCAAGTTGTCAGGTTTTACAAACTTAACAAAAGGATAAACCAAAGGGTGAAAGGAAATCCATCGATGATATGGCAACCGTTGATAAAGAGGTTATGGCCCTTATCTCAAATCTTATCGATTATGGTAGGATGCCCATACGATTCCTCATAATAATCCCCCTCAAGTTGATTCACAAATATCAATTTGTCCCAACTTGGCAACATTAGTTTGTTGCTTTTCTCGAGGTAATGGCTTGGTGAATATATTTGCCAATTGTTTTTCTGTTCGAACATGAGGAGTTTGGATCTCTTTGTTTTGAATTTTTTCTCGAATAAAATGATAGTCAACTTCAATATGCTTTGTTTGTTCATGAAACACAGGATTAGCTCCAATATGTATGGCAGCTTGATTGTCACACCGCAACTCAATTGGTTCTTGAATCTGAACCCCAATATCTTTCAATAAAGCCTTGACCCATATTAGTTCACTAGTAGCAAGGGCCATGGCTCTATATTCAGCCTATGCACTTGATCTGGTTACAATATTTTGTTTCTTGCTTTTTCATATGACAAGATTACCCCCAATTAAAACACAGTACCCAGATATGAATTTCTTGTCATTCGGATCCCCTGCCCAATCAGCATCGGCATAAGCAATGACATTGAGACTTTGATTTCTCCTCATCAAAATTCCTCTGCCAATAGTATCTTTTATATATTTGAGAATCTGATGTGCAGCTTCGAGATGTGATGTATAGGGTCGGTGCATGAACTGACTTATGGAATTTACAGCATAAACCAAATCTGGCCAAATAACAGTTAAATAAATAAGCTTTCCAATCAATTTTTGAAAGAAACTAATGTCTTCAACCAGTTGTCCTCCCTCTTTCACAATTTTGTGATTGAGATCCATGGGAGTATCAATGGGTTTTGCTCCAAGCATACCTGTTTCTTTAAGTAAGTCAGGAGCATATTTTCGTTGGCAAATGAATATCCCTTTTTCAGAATGGGCAACTTCAATTCCAATAAAATACATTAACTTTCCTAAATCCTTGATTTCAAACTTATGATGAAGTAACTTTTTGACTTTTTGCATAAAGTCTTCGTCATTACATGTGAGAATAATTAATATCATCAACATAAACAAGCAATATAGTGATGCCACAAGGGACATTAGCAACAAACATAGAATAATCAGCAGAGCTTCTATGAAATCCAAACTCTTTAAGAGTCTCACTCAATTTAAAAAATCATGTGCGGGATGACTGCTTAAGACCATAAATAGCATTTTTTAACTTGCACACCATATCTTCTTTTTGCTCACTATCAGGTGGGAGAGACATATATACTTCTTCCTCCAACTCACCATGCAAAAAAGCATTTTTCACATCAAGTTGATAAGTTTGCCAATTTTTATTAGCAGCAACATACAAGAGAGCCCTTATCGAATTCATTTTGACGATAGGAGCAAAGGTTTCATTATAGTTTTCACCCTCAATTTGAGTGTACCCTTTTGCCACTAGTCTGGCTTTATACCTTTCAACACTACCATCACTTTGATATTTTATTTTGTACACCCATCGACATCTAACTGGTTTTTTTCCTTTTGGCAAGGTAACAACTTTCCAAGTGTGATTTTTCCTGAGAGCCTCAAGTTCCTCATCCATTGCTTTTTGCCACTTGGGGTTAGTATTAGCTTCATGGAAAGAGTTTGGTTCTTGGAGTTGATAAGTCTTAGCTAAAAATGTTAGATATGAAGCTTGAGGTTGTCGAGAGACACTTGTTTTTTAATGGAATGAAGGGTTGAATTGGAAGCGAAATAGATGTAGTAATCTCTAAGTCTAGTAGAAGGTTGAAGGGTTCTATCGGACCGCCTTAAGTTGATATTGGCATGAGTGTTGTGACTAGGATCACCTTCATGATTGTCAGGCTCAATAGGCAATGAAGATGACTGTTCATTGGGAGGCAGACTGATATCTGTGGGGTATTGTGTGTCATCTGAAGGTTAGGCAAAGGATTGGACAAGGTTGAGTCATAATGAAAAATCTCCTCCTGACCCAAGACTTGCTCATGAGAAAAAAATGGCTCATTTTCAAAGAACTTCACATCATGAGAAATTTAATTTTTTTGACTAAAAGAATCAAAACACTTGTATCCTTTTTTAGTGTGAGAGTATCCCAAAAAAATACACTTGATAGCTCTTTAATCAAACTTAGTTTGGTATTGAGGCTGAACACGAACATAACACTTTCATCCAAAAATACGAAGGTGATTCAAAGAGACATGTTTGTGAGAAAGTACCTCAAGAGGAATGACATTTTGCAAGGTACTACTAGATAGTCGATTTATATTGAAACAAGCAATGGCAATGGCCTCGACCCAATATCTCGTTGGCACATACATGTGAAACATAAGTGCCCGAGCAACATTAAGAATGTGTCTATTTTTACGTTTGGTTACTCCATTTTGTTGTGGAATATCGACGCAAGTATTTTGAGGCATAATACCATGCATTTACATAAAATCCTTCATGGCTTCATTGAGGTATTCCCCACCATTGTCAGAACGCACCCTTTTTATTTTAGCATTGTATTGCGTCAAAATCATCTTGTAAAAATCTTTAAAAACCTTAGGCACCTCAATTTTTTGCCTTAGAAAGTAAATTCATGTGACATGTGACTTATCATCTATAAAGGTAACATAGTACTTGTACCCCTTTTGAGAAGGCATAGGTGTCGGCCACCAAACATCCATACGGACAAGATCAAAGAAATTGTCACATCTAGAATTTGATTGTTGAAAAGGAAGTCTTGAAAATTTTGCAAACTCACAAGCATCGCAAGCATATAAAATGGGATCAAGTTTAGGAAATAAAGTGTTCATCACATGATTAGACGGATGTCCAAGGCGATAATGCCACAAACCTGAAAGTTGTGACTTATTTTGTTGAACACTTAACCCTTTGGTAATCGTCGACTCATCCAAAATGTAGAGGCCATTCTTTTTATATCCACTACCAATCAGCTTCTGTGTTGCTTTGTTCTAAAAAGTTACACCATCAGAAGAGAAAATCGCAACACAATCATAGTCTTTGGTGATCTTACTTATAGACAACAAGTTGAAAGATAATTGCGACACATAAAGCACGTTAGACCCTTTATCACAATTAAAAAAGGAATATGTTCCAATACCTTCAACTGCGATAGTGGTCCCATCAGATGTGGACCGGCTTCTGTTGAGCATTAACAATATTGCAAGCATGCTCAAGTTTGCCGGTCATATGGTGAGTGGCCCCTATGTCCATAATCCAGTTATACTCATTTTTCACAGTTAAAAAGGCTAGATGATTACCTGGTAAAGTATTCTTAGATGTCGCTAGCTGACATGGTTACTCGAGCATGCCTTGGTCATGTTCTGAAAAAAATTAGCAAGTTCCTTCTTGGACACCATATTTGCGTTGCTTTCACGCTTGGTAAAGTTCAGTCTTTCACGATCTCGTGTAGGCTTTCCTATGATGTCTCAGCATCTCTCTCGGGTGTGTCCGAGTTTCTTACAATAAGTGCATCGGATACGGGGCCGATCTTTGTTTTTCTCATTAATCTCCTTTTCTTTCTTCTCAATGAGAGCAACATTCTTGTTAGACTGACTGGTTTTGACTTGGAAACTCAACTTCTCTGACTCGTGATTGTTGGGTTTAGGATCATCACACATAACCTTATGCCTACTTTCTTCACATTGAATAACAGAACATACAGTATTGTAGGACGGCAATGCCTGGGTCATAAGGATCTGACTACGAATATTATCATAGTCATCACCTAAACCAGCAAGCATTCTGAAAAATCTTATCTTCTTCTTGATGTTGTCGTGTGATGTTGGGATCCATGGTGGATGGTCGATGTTGCAAAAGTTCATCCCACAATCCATGAAAAATGCTAAGATAAAGAGTATATGGCTTATCATCACGTTTAATAGAAAGAATCTCCTACTGCAACTGATAAACTCGAGCAACGTTATTTTGTTCCCCAAATACTTCTTTAAGTGAATCCCAAATTTCTTGGGCAGTATCACGAAATAAGAAGCCTTGAGCAACTTGTGGTTTCATAGAATTTAACAGCCATGACATCGCAAGATGATTTCTCGATTTCCATTCATCATATCTAGAATCGGTTTTAGGAGGTTGCTTAATTTTGCCATTAATATAACCGGGTTTTGACTTATCACTGAGAAATAGAGTAGTGGGCAGTGACTATCTATTCATGCATGTAGAAGACGATGAGCAGGAAGAAGAGAGAGAAGCAGATGTATGTGGTTCGGCCTTTAGGCCTACTTCCACGGGACAAGGGAGAACATGTTCTTGATTAATTCACTCACCGATTTACAAGAGATACTTATACGTGAAAGCAAAGACGATAAAGGCAAGTTGCCAAGTTTTACAAACTTAACAAAAGGATAAACCAAAGGGTGGAAGGAAATCCATTGATGATATGGCAACCGTTGATAAAGAGGTTATGAGCCTTATCTCAAATCTTATCGATTATGGTAGGAAATACATGAGCTACTTGGCTAGTTATGTTGCAAGAGGTTATAGTCTTTTTGTTGTTTTGTTATAAAATGTTGCCATTTTCGTTAGCTTTTGCTCTTTTGAGAAAGCATTCTGAGATTCTTTGAAGCCCAAATGGATATTAATGAGAGGTGTAGAATTGGTAACGTCGCCACTAGAAAGTATGTGGATTCTCTCTAAGAATATTGTCTATATAATAAGTAGCCACTTTTATCATCACAGTGATCTGTACCCTCTTAGGGTTACCACATGATTTGTCTATACCCTACACTCAGCAATAACCACACTCATCTAATTAAGCATCCCCTTTTGCTCATATTTGTAAAAGAGAAAAATAAAATCGAAATCAAAGAGAGTAAGATTAACATCTTAAAAGAGTGTGTTCGCTAGGAGATTCAGAGTAGTCAGTTTGCCAGCTTTGTCTCCCCAAAGTGAACTCTAAGTTAGGCAGCTTGGATAGTAACTGAGAGGAACTAATGTGGGAAGACATGTTCATGTAGCGTTTCCCCTCTTGTGAAACATGAAGTCCTTCCACGCAACGGTTTGCCTGTCATAAGGAAATCAACCATTCAAGATTGTGAGCATAAACATTATCTAAAAAAAAAACTCACGGTCTTATCACAGATTTCAAAAACCAATGTAATCCCAAAAAGATGTGCTACTTTCAAAATATCACCTATTTTGTAAATATCATGTTTTTATTGCGATATTATCCTGTTATTAGTGCAATATTCATATATTTTGTATGTTTTCATGTTTTTCTTATACTTTTGAAAATGTAAATATATTGATAGTTTCCCAAGATTTTTTTGAGAAAAACAATTTCTTTTATTTTATCACGAGATTCTCCACGCCAAAAAAAGCCCGATAACAAGATTTGTGACTCAGAGTAGGAAGAAATGTGGACTAATTAATAAAAGAATTCACTTTATGCCCTGAGCTTGATTTAGTCCCCATGAGCCCAAGAAGGCAATATAATTCATTGAATGGAAATATGGAGATTCACAAGCCCCTTACGGTTCCTGACTTAGCTAGAATCAAGTGGGGACAAACTATTTCAATCAACCTGACAATGAATCGGACGAGCTTCTCTATCATAAACACCATGTCAAATTTTTGGGACTTCATAATTGGGTGATGACCAGCAAACAGCAGTCATGAAACCAGGATTTTTTTTTTAATGAAAGAAAATTTCATTAAACGAACATGGTAAGAACGTATGAAAAACAGGATAATTAAAAAAAAAAAGATCTTTTGAATGCTGTATAAAAGCATCCGCTGTATTGGGAGGAGATCTTAAAACTAAAATATTATCTAAAAGATATGTGAAAAAAGGAACAGAAAATTTAAAAAGGCAAATTAATGCAACATTTACCTTCAAATCTTCATACCTGGAACTTCCAGGACTTGAATGTATTTCTGCATCTTCATGCATCATTGCACTCCATGCATTGCCCTCCACTGATGAACAAAGTCCCCTTCTGCTTGCATATAAAACTAATATTATCAGTAAAACCAAGCTTTTTGTTCACTTGGTTATTTGAAAGTATGGTAGGGAAATACTAAAGAGAAAAAAAAGTACATACAAAATGTTCAATAATGAAAGGAAATTTTGGAGGATCGATTTTCAATCCACATTATTTTCCTTTAATTTGTCAGATATTAGGTACACAAGTATTATTTCAGTTGAAAAGCTTTAGAGGTAATATGTGGTTAATTACGCTTAGACGGTCATAACATAAGCGGATTATGTGTGTGGTCTCCTGTTTCGATAAATAATTAAATATGATTAAAGCATTGAGATCTGTGTGCTGAAATCATGAAGCAGTTCTTTATTCTTGGGCAGTGAAGATGATAAAGCACTCCTATTTGGAGGAAAAAGAGACCACTGATCAAATTTATTAAGAGATGGCCTCATTTGTCAAAGAATCTAGATATATATTCCAAACTTACTCCTCTGGTGTAAACACTCCCAAAGTCCCAATAAAAAACAAAATGCAAGACAACAAAAAGCACCTTACAGCTCAAATTATTCCATGATAATTCTGTCTACAAAAGAATCTATGCAATCCAGACTTAGCTCTTGTATTGCAGGCGTGGTTAGGTGATAGGGCCGAGTATTTTACAAAGTACTCGAGCCACAAAGAACATAGAAAATCACTAACGAGTGCAGCACAGAAAATCGCTGCAAAAAAGTCTAGCAATTTTCTGTGTAAAACACAGAACACATGTGACCCCAGTACTTTGTAAAGTACTCGGGCCGGATAACTGGATCTACTCTGGTAGATGGATAAAATACACCCATTTTTGGAGGAGAAATAAAGCACTTTCTTGCATAAAAAGCATCTGTTCATTCAAGGATGCCTTTATCTATTAAATAATACACATTAATGGGTCCCACAGACTCTCTCTCTCTCTCAGAAATAGTTCAAGCTCATTAGCATCAACCGAGAGGCATTCAACGTGCATAAATAAATCTAAAAAACATCAAATGTGCTCCCGTAGTATGCATACCCATGGGAGAGAGAGAGAGAGCCGAAAGAAATTCAACATTACCACCGCTCATGAAGATCAACAAAATGTTGAACCCATGAACTGAACAAGAGAGAGAGAGAGAGAGCTGCACCTAGAAGCTATGGGTGGAGGATGTGGTGAGTTATGAGGGTAAGATTGATTCATAAAGAATGGTGGGACTCTCTCAGAGTTCGATAACCCGCAATCAATATGGGATGCCCTTCCGTTGGTCGCCATCTCTGCTACCTGCAGCTGCCCATGGCCTGCACCTTCACAATGAAGACAACCACCATTGTCCTTCCTTTATGAGACACCAATCAAATAATTCACATATTAAACTTCAAAGACGCCAGTACATTGTGTGTGACAGGACACCAACAGTGGATCGATTTGAAAGCAAACCATCATTCTTTCTTAGTTGGGATTGTTATTGAAATGCATGGAGGATCATCCAAAAATATACCTAACCCTCTGGTTGTACTCTTCACCGTTCGGTACATCTGCACATAATGAACACACCCACAAATAATAAAAAACATGTTCAGTTTAATGTGATAAAATTGGCCATCACTTTTGATACTTGTCATCGTTGGCTGGCTCGAGCTCGACTAGGTTTCACAGCAACTCAGATAGAGGCTTGATTGGTTGCAGTAGAAAGCTTATACATTAGCCCAATGCAAGATAAGAAACTAAGGCTAAAGTTTGCTATATTATCATTGTTGGTTGATGGGCATTGGAATTTGGCACTCTAGTAGGGTCAGCTTGTGTCCCTTTTTCATGGGTGGATCTTGCATTCAAGCCTTTGCACTTGAACTCTACTTGATTTGACTTAAGATAATAAGTTCATTAACTTGGTCTTAAACCATCAAGAAATTTTCAAGTAGGTTTGCGGTCTTCGTTGGCCTAATCCACCTGCCTAGATTTGTCTTGGTTTAGGTATGGACCAGGTCATTAAGCGGCACTGTGCGGTTTCTTCTGGCTATAAATCGAAAAAGAAAAAAAAGTCACAATGAACCCATAGAAGGTGTGTTCATCTTGACTTGCACTCGACAAGGTATCGACTTTGCTAGGCCAAACCTAACTCATGACTTCTTTGTTTAGGATTTTGTTCAATAATGGTGAGTTGGACTTTTGAATCATGACATGATGCTTAGCGAGTAGATCGATTTGTCGAGCCTACACAAGCAACAAAAATGGACCGAGTGGGTTCTGAAAAACGAGTCTGACCAGCCTAGCTTCCTAGAAAAAAAAAACTAATATCAATACCTGTAGATGACTCTTCACATGGGCCAAGGTAAGGTCCTTCACATTCATCAGCTCCAATACTGATTTTGGTGTCGCCCCTGATTTTTTTTTAAATATGTTTAGAAAATAATAATCACCATTGAGTTTGATTTCATTAACAAAACTAAACCATGAAATCTGATAAAAATAAAAATGGAAATTATCTTTTTTTTTCCTTTTACTGTAATGCCATACTCTCATGGCCGCCGAGGAGCTCGACAGCGTGAACGAAGTGGGCGTGGAGGCTCGTTGTCCATCTCATCCTCGGCGCCCTTATGCTCCTCCGGCTACTCGGCAGAAACCTCGAGCTCCTCTTGAAATCTCTACCGCAGACGTGCAGTTGGTGATGGTGGTAGTCGAAAGGAGCCTGCTCTTGACGACCCGACTCGAACCCAAGCCTCAGGGTGGGCTCGTGCCAACCGAGGTTTCCAGGGTTTACCATCCCCAACACAGGGGAGCAGCAAGCCTGCTCCTGGCTCGTCTCACTCCCACTGCTACCTGACTCGGTGACCGAGTTGTGCTCATGATAAAACCCAGCCGGTGGGCTATTATTGACCGAGCTCATCGGAGGGCTTATCTGTAGGGACAAGTCTGGGAAGACTGCCTCATTCTTCATCCTCTCTTCAGAGAGAAAGAGAGAGAGAGAGTATGTTGGGGGAGGAGAGGAGAGGAAGGAAGAAGATGGGGGATGGGAAAGGAGAATATTAAGACTAAAGTCAAAGTGTGGTTGTGATTAGGTCATGATGGCAATTGTGGGTTTTACGATTTGCATGGAATTTTTAAGGTATAGGGTATAGAAGGGGGGCCTAGGCTGTGGAAAATGGTTCACTGATCCGGCAGAGTTCATAAATGCCATCCTGCAGGAAGAAGAGAGAGAGAGAGAGAGAGCCGAAAGAAGATCAACATTAATACTCATGAAGATCAACAAAATGTTGAACCCATGAACCGAACAAAGTAGAAGAGAGAGAGAGAGAGAGAAATGTATTTTGAGAAAACAGTGATGTTAATTGGGAAAAGAGAAAAAGGGTCACTCCTTATTCTTTCCACATACTTCCATTCGGGATTAAATGGACTGCAGAGAGAAAGAGAGAGAGAGAGAGTTTCTCTGATTTCTTTTTGTAATTTTTGTTGGTGCCATCCTTTTAGAATATTCCCCCAAATTATTTTTTTCTAAGGCGATCCTTATGCCAAGTGTGTCCCTTTCACGTACCCATTTTGTGTCGTCATGCTTACTAAATAGCCTATGCTATTTGTGATAATTGTTTACTGCACCCCAGATTTCTACGTTACGGCCAAATTACTGCTCACGAAGCAACATATGCGACATCGCATAAGCGTAGTGACGCCAGACACAGTTCACTATTCGGAAATGTGCTTACATAGGCTTGACCAAGCCTTTGGAGCAGATTTAGACCATACTTTCCAATACGCGAGATGACAAAATTCATGAAAAAGGGAATAAATGGTTTAAATGATTTTTCAATAAAAAAGACTGAAAAAAAATAAGTAATGTGTTGCAAAGGAATCAGCAAAAGTATTGTTGAGACTTTAATTTGATTTTAATTTTATAAACCATTGTAAAAAAATAGGTCAAATGAGATGGCTGGATGTGGTTTCAGTGTGTGTGTCTATATATATATATATATATATATATATATATATATATATATATATATATATATATATATATATATATATATATATATATATATATATATATATATATATATATATATATATTCTGAGACATTGGTAGTTTTTATAAGATTTTAAAATAAATAGTATAATTTTTTATAAAATTTTCAAATTTTAAAACGTCATGTTTTTTTATAAAAAAAAAATGATCCATGTGTTGTTAGCAAATTTATCAACCAAGCAGAATGCATTTGTGGGATCAGAGATGTAGAAAACACCCCAAAAACCCTCATTCGCTTGCTGTAAACACCTAACTTTGGCTAACTTCTACTCTCAATTCAGTGTATAGAAACTACAAGATGCAAATTCAATAATTAATGTGAACCAAACCCGAGAAAATCATGGACCAATGGATCAATAGAGATGTGACTTTGCCTATTCTTGCCCTTGAAAGAGTGATCTATAAGGTGTTTGAAAGACATATTCAGCTAGTCACAATTATCTCCGAGCAATTGCCAATGGGACTGATCCCATATGCAACTAAGCTATGACACAAATTTTGTGCATTAAGCACCTGATAGTCCTCCATCAGGCCTTGGGCCCACAACTGACAGGACTGTTTTGAAGATGGAGGGTGATCAGGTGCTTAATGCACAAATATTTGTGCAATCATATTGCACCTGATCTTTTCACCTATGCATCTCTTGTTATCTAAATTCTGTGTTAAAAGAGACTGGTACAGCTTGAACGAGTAATGAGGCATAAAAGACCATTAGTCTTTGAGAGAGAGATGATGATGATGATGACGATGGAATGTGGAGATATTAAGTCACTAGTGCCAACAACCCACACCGCATGCTCATGATCATATGCTCATCATGATATTATGATCATGATCAAGGCGACGAGCATGATGGAAGATGACATAAATGAGGTCGAGTGGTGCATGAGCAGCATGACCATCATTGATGTTATTATAAGTAGATGGCGAAGATGCCAATTTCCAAAGGAAAAACGCCAAGCCGAGAAACCACACCGAAAGCCATTATTATGATCTCCAAGGCCTTTTTCGACCAACTATTTTTGAAATTTGTCAATATTCGTCGGGTCCTTGTGGGTCCCACCTTGCACTCTACAGTGCTCTCCATCCCCGTCCACGCACTCTCTCTCTCTCTCTCATCCCCAATATTCCCTCTTCGTGTCGGATCGCATAACATATTCCTCTCGAGCCCCTCAGAGAGGTTTGGTCCACGTGTGGGCCCAAGTTGCTTACTCCACGTGGCACTTTTGACTGGGACCCAACCAGGTCCTTAACTTTTTAATTGGGGTTTTGGGGATTGGATCCGAAGGAATGGATTTGTTAATTCCAACGAGGGAGCTGCTCAGCGCCTCATGCGGAAGCAAGATTCCCTAGGGAATGGCAACTTTGTAATTTTTTTATCCCCTTTTTGGTCTCACCGGCGAGGCCCTGCCTTCACACGTGTGATAGGGAAGGCACGTTTAAGGATGAGAGAGAGAGAAGGGAACGGGAGTAGGGAGTATGGGTGTCAAACTCATATTCACTCGATGGTTTGTGATACAAAAGCTAGGAATTTGATGACCAATTGATAGTATTATCTGTGATCACAAAAAAAGAAAAAAAGAAAAAAAAAATGTGTATATGACTTTTTTTGGGATGATCAGGAAAAAAACGGCCTCGATTACAAAGTTCATTAGCAATAAACTCAAGGTCTCTCATAAGAGCGTACACCTAGATTAGGCCTTGCAGAAAGGGATGTATACATGTGAGTTTCAAATTCAAAACATTTCATCAAGTGACGTTCATGAGTTGTTCCTACCAAATAAGTGAAGCCCTTATGAGCTTCATTACAATTACTAGTTTACTAGTTAAGAAGATCGCACCCATACCAACGGGGGGCTCCACGTGGTTGATAGGAGCTGTCAGTGCACGTCTCCCTGTGGTGGGACGTTGCAGGTTCAAACCCCAGTGGTACGTTGAATAATAACTGTTGGGAGTCTGACTAACGCCAGCTTGGCATTCAAAGAAAAAACAACAACAAAAGATTGCACCAATGTTTAATAATTTAAGATGGTACCCTTCAAGCCATTGTCATTGTGTTCTACTGTACATTTAGCCTTGTCCAGTTAAGGCAAACGCTTATGACAATTAGTGAAAAGCTTGCATTATGACAATTGGGAAAATGATGTGAAAGTTTGAAGTATAGGATAAAGATTGAATTCTAAAGCAAAAAATGAGTTATTCTTTATCACATTTTAAAGAAGCAAAATGGTATTAAATCAATCCTTTTTTTTTTCTTGTGTGCGTGTGATGGAGAATTTGTGCCAAATAGAGTGGGGAAGCATGTTGCTGAAACTTGGGAAAATGGATACATCTTAGAGACTACCACAGCAAAGCATGGATTAAATTTGAATTTAAGATGGCATGAAAGCCTCAAGAGGTCTAAACCTGTTTAGTTTGGACCAGGGATGGAGGACATAAAATGATGAATAAACTAGGGATGAAAGTGAAAATCAAAACCCATACGAGGATGAAGGCGGGGATGAACTTACTCTTGCCCCCACCCTGCCCCATTGCCAATCCCAAAATTATTAATATATCCTTATATATATATATATATATATATATATATATATATATATATATATATATATATATATATATATATATATATATTCCTAACCTTAAACTCTTCCTCTCCTTGTATTCTTCTTATTCTTCTTAAAATTAAAATAAAGTTATTTTGAGACGAAGACGGGAATGGAGATGGAGGCAACTATTTTAAGATGGGGATGGATTGAGAATGGAGGGCAAAATTTTGAGAAAGAGCAGGGGTCGAGACCTTGTCCCCTGCATCCGCCCTGATCCACGGCCATCCCTATGCACAAAGGTAGAAGAATCGAATTGGAAAAGTATGGTAATAAAAAAATTCTTTACGTTTGAGTCATTTGCATATAGTCACCTAATGTGCGGCAAATTTACCTTTAGACTCTATGGTAAATGCTTAACCTTTTAAAAAGAGTTTCTTCCATGACCGCTTGAGTTGGTATTAACCTACAAAATTACTCTCTCTCTCTCTCTCTCTCTCTCTCTCTCTCTCTCTATATATATATATATATATATATATATATATATATATATGGCTAACTGGTGCACGACCCAATGCCTCCCACAGTTTCCATGCATGTACTAACTTCTCGAAAAACTGACAAAACCATGCACTGTCTTCATTCTCTCAAAAAACCATCTTATTTACCCATAAAAAGAAGTCATTTTCAAGAGTTAACTAGAGTCAAGTGAACAAAAAGGTCAAGAGGTCATCTAAAATTTTGTTGAAAGGTTGATCGTTTATCTTTTGAAACCTAGGCATTCTAATGCAAATCTGCCATATCTTAGGCACCCACACGTAAATTACCCTTAAAAAATTTAAAAAGTTATTAAGAAGATATATATATATATACCGTGTCACCAATTGCTTGCGTTGGGACAAATTTATAATGCCATATGTCAGAGGTGAAAATGGCTTTTATGCCACTGATACCGAGATACCAACTAAAGTTTAAAATTCATTAATCATCAGAGACGATGAGACATCGTCTTAAAACAGAGAAAGTTACGTAAAGAAAAATATACATGAATAGGAAAACTAAGAGAAAGGGCCCAAAATATTTAAGTCCATCCAAGAGATACCTTCATTTTCCCAGACTGCGCGAGCAGCATGAAAGACGTCTAATCTAATGGCATATAATACTTGTCCAGGACTGGATTTGATTCCCTCGAATACCCTACCATTACGCTCCTTTCATATTCTCCACCAAGGATATGGAATCGAAAGTCACCAATGTTCAAAACAAAAAGGACGACGACGTGGTTTTAATTCACGTCCAAACTCCAAGAGGATGGCGCCATGGTCAGATGCAATTTGAGGGCATATCGTGACCATAAGATCATGATATGCTTCGACAAAGGCCGAAGATACAAGCCCACGATCGAGCTTTCGAATTAAGACAAGGCGAAGTATGCTTGTTCGACCAAGAAAAAGTTTTAGATGATAGTAGAGTTGACATGCGTCCAATAAATTGTTAAAGTCTCTCATCGATCTGGTTGATTTTATTGGCTTATTACATTCTTCCAATGATTTTAATTAAGCAGTTAAAATCGCCGATAATACACCAATGGTCTGGCACCGAAGATGCAATTTGGCATTGCTCCTCCCAAAATACACATTTACCAGCCGAAATAGTAGGCTCATCGTCAATCATAGCGCATGGGGGCTTTTAGAGGAGGACGTGAGATTAGAATGGAGATAGAAAGGTCGCCCACCCGACCAATCCGAACACCATAGTACAACAATACCACCAGCCCCACCCACCGATGGTTTAAGGCAAAGTTGCAGTCTCTCCAAATCGAGTTGGTATAATAAGCATCTATGTGTTGTATCTTCAGTTGGCAAGAAAATGTTGCCGGTCCTCAAAATTGAGGCCCCTCGAGTTCCAAACAATCATCTTCGTTTGGAAACGGGTGCACTTCTCCTAGTCCTATTAGCAACACTACTATCATCAATAGGACTAACCATAGCAGCAGCAGGGCAGCGATCCCATGCTCTCTAATCGCTTGCTTCAGTTTTGACAACCGAGGGCTCCGGCAACACATGGAAGAATCCACGTACCATTTGTTGACCTTGGACTGCAGGGCGCATTGAATATGGTCAGACTTATCAGCAGGAAGCATGACTGCCATTTTGATAACAAAGAAAACTGGACTGACGAACCAAGAAGGGAGGTGACGAGGTCTGAAGGGACGTCACAGATGGCCGAAATAGAGATAAAGGGAGAGGGAATCATTGAAGAATAAGGACTCGCAGATGCCGAGCTCGATGGAGAAATGGGTTTAGGTGAGGAGAGGAGGAAGGTCGGGCCAGGATGGGTAGTAGACCCATTGTAGAAATCAGAAGCCAGATCAAGACACGAGTTGGGTTCGGATCTGGTTTTGGGTTCGAATAAAAGGTGCAAAGGGAAGGGTGGGTTAACCGCAGGAAGAGGTGAGAAGGACAATAAAGAGGAGGAGGAGGATGGGTAATGATGGGAGAAGAAAAAGAGGAAGGCAGGGACGTTGGTCAATAATTGAATAAAGTAGAAAAGGATAGGGTCAAGGATATATTAAGGTGGCCTTGGGAAAGAAGGAAAACCGTTAATAAAGTGGGGGAGAAAATTAGGTGAGAGGTCATTGGAGAAGCAAGAAGAGTTGAGAGGGGAAGCACCGATGATTGTGGGTTAGGATCCACGTTGGGACCCTCTGAATGAATGAACGAACACACAACCATGAGATCGAACCAGCATTAAGGCAGTCCTTGAGTGTGCGCGACAACTTCAGAAAAAATGCTTGATCAAAACCATGGACCGAAAGGACATCCGAGTGGACTGAAAGTAGGTCCAATCTACGACCAATGTTTACAAGGAAACCATGGTTTATGTCTTGTGTTTGTCTCCAGTGGATACCCCCACATACTATATTCCAAGACTGGGAGAATATGATTTAGTAGAGGTCGATCGACTGGCTGCCACAAACAGCCGCGAAGCTCCTTTGTGGCGTGAACTAAGGCCCTGAGGATGCCTTCTACCACTTCTCGCATGCCTCCTCACCATCATCTCATCGGACACACACACACACACACACACACAAAAAAAAAAAAGTCCAGCTCCCCTCGACTGTGTTAAAGTGATTCTTATTAGATAGCAGCCATATAGAGTGATAAGTTTAATAGGGTTTTTCACTCAATTGACGTCGATACCAACAAAACTTAAGTGCAGAATTAAATTCAGTAAGACTGGCCAACTAAAGTTAAGTGCAGAATTAAATTCAGTAAGACTGGTCAAAGCCAGCCAATTATTGAATGCCAAGAGGGTTAAATTTTCTTCTTCACCTCGATTCTTTTACCTCCTCTCCAAATGGCAAGGCATAGGTCATGCCAATGCTACAAAACGTAAAGAAAAGTACTTGTAAGTTCCTCTTGAAAGTTAAAAAAAAAACTTTTCCCTACACCAAGGATACCCTCTGCTGCAAAAAAATTCCTCTTGAATGTAAAGTCATTTCACTGGACAAGGGTGCCCTTAAATTTAAGGGATACGTATCATATCGGCAGAAATCGATACCATACTAACCTGAATCGGCTATTTTTTAAAAATTGTAAAAAAATGCTTAAAATTTAATTTTTAAATATTATTTTAATGGTTTTGACACGTGTTACGTTGTGATTGACACTAAATATTTTTTAATTATTTTTAAGCAAATTCAGAACGATTCACTTGAAAATAGGTATCGGCTGATTCACCTGAATCGTTGGCCAAACGATTCAGGGCCGATACCGATACTGACAACATTCAAATTACTCAATACAAGCAAGCAACGGGAAATCAATCAGGTGGACACCATTAATTCTGGCTGCATTTCCAATACTCCTTTCTGTACCTTTGATCTTACCTTGAATAAAAATAAGGTGACTACTGGAGCTACACCCTAGTCCTTTCTTTTGTCCCTTGTACCAAACCCCTCTTAAATCTCTTACACTTGGGCAGAAGCCTGTACTGTCTGTGGTGTGGTGGCAGTGTCACCTTCCCATTTCCCAAGCAGTCACATGGACTAGGAATATTAGGGCTCCCAACTTGTTTATTTCTCTTACATTTTTAACTTTGTCTACTTCCACCTGCCTCGGCTGAGGCTGGCAAAATAACCCTAATGGGGTACTTTATAACTGTCACAGAGACACGTTGACGCGTGACTCAGATTCGACTCGAAAGTTTAAAAAAAAATGGGAAAGAGGATACGGAATTTTCTTATATGTTAATGTTAAAAATTCATTTGTTATTAAGATAAAACTCTAAAACATTAAAAAATAATATCAAAATATGGACCATAAGTGTCAGTGTGTCCACGTATCCTATCGTATCCGCTCGTGTCATCATGGATACTCCACCAAAATGGGTTGTCCCTGTGACATAGCTTTATAATGCGAACATCCTTATTACAGTTCATATTGCTTTCATGAGGAGAGAATGGACCTTCCCATGCCTGGAAGTTTGAACAAGAATGACTGTAAATGGGGGCATCCTCAATAGTGGTGTTGTATATGGATTTTGGGTCTCTTTTTTTTTTTTATAGGCAAACTGAGGTTAGGCAGACCCCACCAGTCACACTACATACTATTGGGTTTTGAACTTGCAACGTCCCAACACATGGTGTGCACTAAAAGCTCCTGCCAAACAAGCGGAGCCCCCCCCCCCGTTGGATTCTGGGTCTTTTTGATGTGGACAAAAGGATGTGACGAGTGAATGAAAGTGAAAGAAAAAGGACCCCGGCTTTTTGCTGTCAAAGTGAGAGGGCCTACTACTTGATGAAAAAATTAGGGTTTTGAAAGTAAGTTCCAGCTCTTTTTAAGATAGGGCAGGGATGAAATGGAATTTGTCATTTATGAGCAAGCATGATGAATACAAGATCATGTGAAGATCTACCACAATTGATGAGGTTGTACCAGGGCTAGGACTGCATGTGAGTTCAGTTAAAGTCCATAAGTCATTGTTGGGAATATGACCGGGGGAGCAACCTAGTTTACAACTATGTATTTGAAATGGAAAATGAAATATACATGGAAAGACAAAGTTACAAGAATGTTTCCTTTTGCATGATTTTGGGCTCGGTGTGATCATCATGGAAAGCTACAAGACATAGTTTGAATGAACTTGGCTGGGTGCGTGCGGTCTCGATTCGGCTCAACCCCACATTTGGCTCGAACCGAGATGTTGTCAAGGTAGATCGAGTTGACTCAACCGTCTGCTGTAGTAATTAAAGAGTTTGATATTTTTGGCATTTTCATCTTTCTTTGTTTTGGATAATTCAAGGAAAAAAATACATCATTGACTGCACATTGGTTGGCCTCCTGCTGGTCAAACCCTTACACCAAGTTTCGACCTTGCAGCAAGGGATGCCACCCGTGTGTTTTGCACTTATTATGTCAACTTGGTGGCATTTACAAGTGGCTCCTATCAGATGAGTGAAGCCCTTGTGGGTACATTTTTATCCATTTACTATTGAAGACCTATGAGTTTACACCAAATGCCACTTGATTAAAGTTGGATCATTTAACCAATGAATTACACACACGGAGAAACTCTCCCTATGCTTTGCCTGCTGTACTTACAGTCACTTCACTGTCCTAGCACCATAAAATTTTGTGGGCTTATCCCTTTCTCCAAGAGAGTCACCACGCTTTGGCTTGACCAAGGGGTAACACCCATGCAATTTGAACCTAGACCACTTGCCTAGCAGCCTATGTCCCATTCCACTGTGCCAATTGATTTGGATACAGATATCATGCTTCTCTGGTTAAAGACACTATGATTATTATCAGAAGTTAGATTTTACTTCATGCATGACCCGGATAAGAATGATAAGAGCTTTACAACGTGGGACGTCACAAGAACACTGCCAAAAGGATACGAGACACGGGATCAATGAGTAATTTCCCAATAAAAGTTGCATGTAAAAGGACACGACAGGGGAGTAAATTGGGAGTATCTTTGTGACAAAATGTGTACTGGAATCTGACATGTGGCCAATTATTGTGTGCCGTCTCACAACCTTTTCGTCTGTCACCATCAAATAACAAGAGGCGGTAACAAGAGGGCTTTTAATCATTTTTGCTTAGGCAAGAAAAAATGATCCCATGACCTAGGTTTGAGCATGAAACATTTATCCTGACAACCTTTTTGAAGCCACAGTTTCTAGTTTCTCCCCCAACTAGAGATGTAAACGGTTTGGATTAGGATCAGATGTCAAATATCATATTCGGGTGTTGGCTAAATGGATTCGAATTCAAATTCGAATTGGGATTCGGATAGAAACAACCTCATACCAGATCTGCTTTTTTACATGTAAACAGATTCAGATATCCATCAAAATTCGGATATTTTTTTTGGATTCGAAAGCAAAAACTTAAAACCATATTCGTGTCCCATTATAATCGATTAGCGTTTTGACTCCCTTGCGGCAAGGGGTAAGCCCACGGAGTTTTACGCTGCTAGGACCACGACCGTAAGTATGGCAGGTAGAACCAGTGCAACTAGGTCTCTGATACTGTGAGCAGGTCCTCTGTGTAAATATAAAAAAAAAATTATAGTTAATTGGAATAAAATTCGATTGGATATTGGAAAAAATCCGGTTCATTGACATCCCTCCCACAGTTTTTCCCCAACCAAAAAGTGCCTTATCGCTAGCATGGCATGATGGTATTTATCTTTAGGGTTCTATTCTAGTTAGAGGTGTTGACGGGTCGGGTGTGACCCGATCCTGGATGGTATAAACTAAAGTTAGGGTTTAGTAACAAAAGAAAGGCCAAAAGGCTCTGATTAACTATCTGGATCGAACCTGTCAGGTTCGATTAGCATAAAGAATTGGATATGCTTTATAAAGTTTCCTGCCAAACTCGAGTATGACCCAATTTCCAGTTAAGATCTGCAAATTGTGACTGTAGAAAACAGTAAAAATATTATTTTTCCAAGTGTGGACTGGGTCTCATTTATGTAATCCTTGTTGGACCTGAGTATGGATTTTTCCATGGTAGATCCAGTCCGATTGGCTCTGGTCTTGATACCAGCACCTCTTAGCCGGGTTCAGGTCCGGACTTTTCCAATTATGGCAGAGATCCGACCTGTTAACATCCCTATAGTAAGTCGATGCTTCACTGATCAGTTAGCTAAGCAATTAGCTTAAACACTTGAATTTGAGGAACCCATGTTTTGCTCTCAAATAGTATCAATTCATATAATTATAAGATAGCCACTTGCCATAAAATGCAACAAAGATCTTGAGAAGGCGAAGCACGGTTTTATCATGGAACCAACTTTTTGAGCAAACTCTTCCACCTTTACTATAGAAGAGGACGCTGCACTTAGCAGGAAAATGAGTTTGTATATATCACACAAACCCACAAAAAAACAAGAGTATGGTAAATGATACCTATTGCCTTATCTGTTGCATTCCCCTTATTTTTATTTGATAATTAAAAGAAACCAGAGTTAGGATGTCCTGTTACGGGCTGAGGAGCCACATGGACTGTGACCCTGCTTCGATATTGTTAGAGGATCGGTTTTGGATCTACCAAATTTGGATCCATCCAAACCAAATGAGACTTTAGATCGATGGGATTGAGATCAAGCAAGAGTCCAAGGTTAGATGAGGTGTCTAATAGGAAAGATATCAAGAAAATTCACACGTTGGAGGTGTCCAACATCACTATGGATGTTGAGAGCAAGTTTCCTAGTTGCAACATGAGTCCCGCTTATAATAGGTTACTAAGGGTTACACAAGTTTTATTGGGTAATACGTTGAATAGGACTCTCACCTCATGTACTCTATAAATAAGCATCAAGGAAAACACTTCATACATGGTTTTTTGTGTAAAGTGACTAAGATCGTGGATGTAGGTCTATTGACCGAACCACGTTAAATTGTGCTTTGTGTTCTCTGTTATATGGTATCAGAGCTCTAACAAGATCCTCTATGGAGTTATCGTCATTATTGTCCTCTTCATCGTCACAGTATGTAGGAGCAAGTCATCTGTCGGGTAATGCCTTTCCTCCATTGTTTCATCCTCCAATCTCGTCCAATCTTTAATATTTTATGTCCATAAAACTTACCTCAGAGAACTACGTACCTGCTTTGCGAATCTCAGTTTCTGCTTATCCTAAACTCATTTGAGTTGATGGGATTTGTGAACGAATCTAAGCCATGTCCACCAAAATCTATAAATTCAGGAAACAATGGGATCCAAGAACTTAATCTTGAATATGCTTTATGGCAAAGGCAAGACCAACTCTTATTGAGTTAGTTGAATTTTTCTCACAGAACTCATTTATAGCCAAATGGTGGGCCTTCAAATCTCTTTTGAAGTTTGGAATACCCTAAAGAAGTCATATATTGCTCATTTGTGGTCTCAATTTCTCTAATTACATAGCCATTTTCAAGATATGAAAAAGGGTTCAAAAAATATAGATGAATATTTTCTTGAGGCTAGAAATATCTCCTACCAGCTTGTAGTAGTTGGTAAGCCTGTCGATGATGATGATTTAGTCATGAAAATTCTTAAGTCTTTTGTCATAATATAATTCATTCAAGGCTTCGATTATGACCTATGACAAACAAACTATATTAACTGACCTTGACAATGAGTTGTTAGTACGAGGCCTAAGTTTTAGAGCAAGAAAGTCCATCACTCAATGAAAATCTCTCCATTAATCTAACCCAACATCAAGAAAATCAGGGTAGAAACTTTTATCAGAATAGAGGAAACCTTGGTGGAGGAAGATATCAAGGATATCAAAATCATGGGCAAGGTCATGACTATGGCAAAAATCAAGGAGGTCGTGGTCAAAACAAGTTTGACTTTTCTCAAAACTGATCAGAACCAGGTTCATCGGTAGACAAGATAGTGTGGCAAATTTGTGACACACCTAGTCACTTTGCCGAGCAGTGTCAGTAGTTCACTCAAGCGATTCAATCTAATCCACCTCAAGCATACAGTGTAGGCTCTATATTATACGGAGATAATAGTTGGTTCCTAGATTCGGGAACCACCCACCATGTCACCAACGACCTGGCCAATCTATTCATTCAATCTGAATATCATGAACCTAATTCAATAAAAGTTGGTAATGGATCAGGTTTGAATATCAAAAACATTGGATCCTCTTCTATTTCTGGTTATGCTTAATAAAATTTTGCATGTGCTAAATCTCTCCTCAGTAAATAAATTTTCTCATGTTAATAATGTGTTCTTTGAATTTCATCTAAATTTTTGATATATTAATGACCAGGTCTCTATCATATTCCCATGAAAAGGAACAAGCATGCAATTATTGGAGAGATGACATCAACGATTGGAACATTCCTCCCTTATACAACAAATAGTGAATAAGTTTGGGTTACCCATTCATAAAAGTATTTTGAGTAAAGTTTGTGAGGCATGTCAACTTGTGAAGAGTCATAATCTTCCTTTTTCTCCTGCTTCTATTACTATTTTTAGACCATTGGATATAATTTATTTTGATATTTGGGGTCTTGCACTCATTATTTTTTATGATGGTTTTTCGATATTATATTCATTTTGTTGATATGTATTCAAAATATACTTGGATATACCTGATAAAAAATAAATTTGATGCATTAACTACCTTTCAAAAATTTAAAGTGCACGTTGATAATGTGACAGGTAGAAAAATCAAATTCCTTCACACTGACTAGGGTGGAGAGTATAGAGTCATAGCTCAATATCTTGACTCATGTGGCATCAGACACATAATTTCTTGTCCCCACACCCATGAGCAGAATGAGAGCTCAGAGAGAAAGTATCATCATCATATTGTCGACACTGCCCTCACTCGTATAACTCAATCAAGAGTTCATCAAAATTATTGACCATATGCTATGCAGATTGTTGTTTACTTGATCAATAGACTCTTGTTTCCAAATACATGTAAAAAGAGTCATCTTAAAGTTTTACTGAAGAAGTCACCTTATTACACTTTTTTCGAGATTTTTTATGAGGTTGTTATTCATGTTTATGTCTGTATAGACATCATAACTTAGATTTCAAAACTGCTATGTGTGTTTTTTAGGGTTATAGCAACCAACATAAGGGATATTATTGTCTTGATCAAAAGAATAAGAAAATTATAATTTTATGCCATGTAATATTTGATGAATCATACTTTCCATGTAAACAACCACTTCAACAAGTTATCTTTCCTAGGCCGACCAAGTGCCCAATATTTCCCATTACTCTAACTGGACTAGTTTCCCTTCATCCCATTGAGTCGCCCACTGAACTCCATGTGTTTGGCCCTACTAATAAGTTCGCCACTGAACTACCTATAACCTCCCTTACACATCTGTTGGTACCTACTATTATGCCCACTGGTCTTACTTCGAACATTCCATCGGCTCCTATTGTCCCAAAAACTTCCACCCATACTCATCCCATGATCACCGTTTTCATGATGCACACTTAAACCTAAATGTTGTTTCTCTACCGAATATCTGATCCCACAAGACCTTCTGACTGAACTCTATGTTGAACTTGAATCTACCTCATTTGCTAGAGCAAATAAAGACCATAGGTGATGCAGTGCAATGACCAATGAACATGATGCCCTCTTAAAAAATCACACATGGTCTCTTGTCCCTCCGCATCCTTCTCAAAATATGATCAATTGTAAATGGATTTATAAAATTAAAAGGGAGGTGGGTGGCTCGATTGAACGCTACAAAGTTTGCTTGGTTGCGAAGGGATTTCATCAATAGTATTGATTACTTTGAGACTTTCAACCTTGTCATCAAACTAACTACAATTCAGTTGGTCCTCTCTATAGTTGTCAATTTTTAGTGAAAAATTTGTCAACTTGATGTTCATAATGCCTTCTTAAATAGACCTCTTCAAGAAGTAGTTTATATGATTAAGCCTTTCGGATTTCAAGATCTTATATGACCACATTATGTTTGTCATCTCCATAAGGCTTTGTTTGACCTTAAACAGGCTCTGTGTGCATGGTTCCACAAGCTTAGCTCTTGCCTTGTCACTATGGGTTTTTGCAGATCCAAGGTGGATTCATTCCTTTTTATTTTCAATAATGGCTCTCTCAGACTCTGCGTTCTTATTTATGTCGATGATATCCTTATTACTGGGAACTCCTCTCTATGGATTCACTCTTTATTTGACTACTTAAATAAAGCTTTTGCTCTGAAAAAATTGGGTGTCTTACATTTTTTCTTTGTTGTTATAGCGACCTTAACCCCTTGGGGTTTAATGCTTACCCAAAATAAATATACTTTGGACCTTCTCTCTCACACTAATATGGTGGGTGCCAAGCCAGTGTCTACACCCTTAGATGTCAACTCATGCTTTTTTGCTCTCATAGGTAATGCCTTTGAAGATCCTACCATGTATTGCAGTGTAGTCGATGCTCTTCAATATTTGATCCTCACATGTCTTGATGTGGCTTTCTTTGTGAATAAAGTTTGTCAGTTTATGTATCACCCTACTCAGGATCACTGGACTGCAGTCAAACAAATTCTTCGATATTTAAAAGGTACTATTAACTATGGCCTTCTACTAGCTCTATCTTCTTCCTTTACTCCTATGATTTATTTGGATGTTGATTGGGCTGAGTGCTCTGATGATCTAAAGTCCACTAGCCCTTACATGATTCTTATTGAATGTAATTTGATTTCCTGCAGCTCTCGCAAGCAATCTATTGTTGCTCACTCTAGAATGGAAGTTGAATATTGTGCCCTTGCCAACGTCGTTGTTGAGGTTACATGAATTGACTATCTCATGCATGAATTTGGCTTTTTGTCATGCATGCCTTCAATTATATAGTGTGACAACCTTAGTGCCACATACCTGGCGATCAACCCTATCTTGCACTCTCGTAACAAACACATCGAATTGGATGTGCATTTTATTCCGAACAAAGTTGCAAAGGGCAAACTTTGTGTTCATTAAATTTCTATCAAAGAGCAGCTTGCTGATCTCCTCACAAAACCACTCACTTTCGCTCGGTTTGCTCACCTTATGTCCAAGCTCACTGTGTAGCAGAGCCCATTGCACTTGTGGGGGGATGTTAGAGGATCGATTTTGAATCCACCAAATCTGGATCCATCTGAACCAAATAAGACATTGATGGGATTGAGATTAGAGGTGGCAGTGGATCAGGGCGGGGCGGGGGACAAGGTCTCCACACCCGCCCCATCTCAAAATTTGAACCTCCATCCCCACACGGGGATGTATTTTAACCTCCACCCCCCGCCTCCATCCCTGTTTCAAGTCCTCCATCCCCGGTCCAAACGGGGGCGAGGTGGGGTGGAGACCCGTTTCCCCTCAGTCTATAGTTGACCCTTGAAGGATTGGAGACAGGGTGGGGCAAGGCGGGGATTGTGACGGGGACGGGGCGGGGCGGGGGAAAGCGTAAGTCCATCCCCGCATGGGGATAGATTTTAACATTCATCCCCGGCCCGCCTCCATCCCCGTTTCATGGCCTTCATCCTGGGTCCAAACGGGGCGAGGCGGGGCCCCGTTGTCCCCCGGTCCACTGCCATCCCTAATTGAGATCAAGCAAAAATCCAAGGCTGATGAGTTGTCTAATAGCTAGGGAAGATATTAAGAAAGTTCACACGTTGGAGGTGTCCAACAACACTATAGATGTTGAGAGCAAGTTTTCTAATTGTAATATGAGTCCCACTTGTAATAGGTTACCATGGATAACACAAGTCCTACTGGGTAATACGTTGAATAGGACTCTCACCTCATGTACTCTATAAATAAGCATAAAGGGAAACACTCCATACACTATTTTCTGTGTGGAGTGACAGATCGTGAACGTAAGTCTATTGAGCGTAAATCACACTTTGTGTTCTCTGTTAGATATCCACAGTGTGGGGACGGTGATAGGGGATTTTTCTCATGTACTATTTAAACACAAATATACACACACCTTATAAGTACTCACTTCCGAGGGGTAAGCCTTCAGAGTTTTATGTTGTCAAGACAACGACGGTACGTATGGTAGGTAGAGCCAGCACAACTAGGTCTATGATCTGTGGTTTCTCTGAGTAAAAAAAAATACTCACTCCCATCCACAAGGAATATATTCTTGCTGGTTTCGACCTTGTGGCAAGGGGTATGCACACCAAGTATCGAATGTCTTTCAACTTGGAAGTCAGATCTAGTGTTCGATGTAGTGGCTGCCTGATGCAGTGGTAGTCAGGTCTCGTGTTCGATGTCTCTCCTCTTTTTGTTTCTACAATGAATATATATAATAAAGAGAGAAAAACCTTAGAAACCCTAATTCTATTATAGATCTAAGAAAGATCCAATATGAAATTATGATCCAAACATCTCAAGAACCAATATGAATATGAGATAGATCCGATATTAAATAAAATCCAAAACATCATCATAAACTAAATAAATACAAAAAAAAAAACAAATAATGAAAAATAGATCCAAATGAACCCTCTAGACCCATAGCGACTCTCTTCCTCTCATGCATCACTGCCCCATCTAAAACAAAAAGGGATGCCTCGCCATTAAAGATATGGGGCCCAGTGTACTGTCCCCTTCTTTTAGTGTTCTGCCCCGAACACTAAACTACGCCTCTCCAACTTGAATGCCTTGTAGACTTACCAGTTGCATGCCTCCCTTAATAAAGAATGCATTGTTTATTCGTCTATTATTGTGGTCTTTTCTCTTGTATAGATAAAAGAACCTTATGTTTGGGACAAGTAAAAGAATTTGTATCAAGGGAAAGATTTCATTGTAGATATGAGCCAAGCCTATCGCATGTGTGTAATTTATTCATGGTTTTTTGTGCTCTGTTCATCTTCACCTTGATGCTTTCTAGTCCACTAGCATACATCCATCTCTACTCTATAAAAAATAGCTTCTTATGAATTCTTAAAAGGCTCTTTATCAACAACACCTATCAACTCCATTGTCATCAAGTGCCTACAGACCATCCCCGGTGTCAGTTTCTGTTGCTCTCTTTATTTTTCTTTTGTTTCCAGCAACCTCTGGCCCAGCCAAATTCATTATTCCCAGCAGATTTTCAGTCAATACTGTCATGGCTTCAGTGTTAAGTTCATGAATCAAAGTCTTGTGGGTGCATTACATATGGTCTGTCGGTTGCCAAAGGTTTGCCACCAAAAGGAAAATGAACATAAGGCCTCTGGTCCACAATGCAAGAAGAGGATGGCTCCATGCATTAAAGACACACACACTATAACCGGTCCAGTGTTAGGAAGAAAAAAAAAAAGAAAGGAAAAATGTATGAAAATACTCGTGAGTAGACACAAGGTAGCTAAAGAAAAAGTAGGATGAGGTGATATGCGAAAAACACAATTTTTTTCTGTTTTGTTATCACCGCCGCTGATGTATGATGATAACGGATGTTTTTTGGTGGGCCCCACTGCTTAGACTGAGAATGGTGATAACGATGGCCTTGGATAGTGGTGGTTTCAAAACACCAAAAAAAAAAAAGAAGAAAATTTGAGCTTTGGCATATTACTTGATCCAGCCTGTCAATGTGGCCAATTGATTTCAAAATTGTATTTGTAGTTATAAGAGCACTGGCGCACCCAAGTGTCTCTAATGGGTGAGCGGGCGATCCAGGGTTTTACTGTTCAAGCAAGGGCTTCAGAGTGTCACGGGCAAAAAGTTACATTTTTCTTAACGTGAGGAGAGGGAGAGCTTGGTGAACTCCTTGCACCATGATCGGCTCACAACTCGCCTTAAAGGAAGTATAAAAGCTTTGGGGGGACAAGCTACATAAGCCTTAGAGAATGCAGAAGCAAGTTTGACGTCGTGCATATCCCATGCAGGCTTGGCACAACTAAAGTCTTAAAAAAGCCAAGCTGAGTGGAACAAAAACATAACAGTGCCAATGACTTTGGTGTAGAAGTAACCAAGGAACATGTGTGTCACCTTCCCATGTCGAGCGCACAAGCAATCAAGGGTTGAATAGCCAACATGTCTGAATAAGCATCATTGATATTAGAGAACATGAATTCCAATGGGGTGCTAAATGGGGCAAGAATTGAGTCTTGGGACCTGTGAGCCCCACGGGGCTTATAGAGAGCCTTGTGGGAGATCTCTCATTGGGGGTAAAGAAAGGTCTTGCGCCACCCAATCAAAGTCAGTTACTAGAATGACTTAGTGAAATTCTCTAACCAAGAGAAACCATCATCGCTCAACATGCACTTGTCAAGACCCTCGCAAAGGTGCAAGGTTGAGCGGCAAGGTGGAGAGTAAGAGCGGACCCCAACACATACTTTAGATGCCTAAGAGGAGAATTTGCATACACATGGACATCTCAATGCACACTAATGTGCTACCCATGAGATATATGGATTGTTTCTCCAAGTCCACATGGTTGGCATATCAGTGCAAGTAAAGAGAAAGGGTCCCTATATAGGTGTTATAGGAGTTGACCATACGCCCAACTATTAGAAAGAACCTGAAAAATACTTAGAAACCACAAATTTTTACTTGGTCAAAATTTTGAAAGTGTGCTCGAGCAAGCGACCTACACAAGTAACATATGTGATGATTGTTTGATTGGTACGCAATATAGAGTTTCCTTGTAAGAGATTATCAGAAGCCATGCAAGAGACTCTTACAAAGAGTGTACTTTGATGTATGTGGTCCCATCACTACTATGGCCAGAGGGAGTTCTTATTTTATGACTTTCATTGATGATGCATAAAAAAAGGTATGTGTATTGTCACACCCTATTTTATCTCAGGGTCAGTTATCCTAGACTGGGCCATCTGGCCATAACAACTAGCCACTCTATCTTATCTCAGGAATGGGCCATCTGGCCATAACAGCCAGCCTGTTATTTTATCAGGATCTAATATCGCATATCCATAAATTAACGCATAGGCCAGCCTATCTGTGCATAACTGTTATCTAAAGCTATTGTATTTCATTGTTATCATTATCATATAACCATATCTTGTAACCTTTTATATTGTTGAATTCATTAATAAAAAGTCAATGAATTTCTAAGCTATCTCACGTTCTACATGGCATCAAAGCAGGAAAGATCCATTTGATCTCGTCCCTCTGTTGATCATCATTTAAAACAGTCATTTCCATCTGCAGCAAACTCTATTGCTGAACCAGCCATTCTGTTTGCTTGCGTGACATTTTGTTCCAGTCTCGTTCCTTTATTGCTGAGCCAGATCGTCATTCAAAGCAATCTTTTCCATCAGCAACAACCTCTATTGGTGAACCAACCATTATGTTTGCTTGTGACACAGTTTGTCTCAACCTTTAGTTTTTTTTTTCATCACTATTGGCAGTGTCACGACCTGACAGTATTCAGAGACATAAAGTTGATCCCATGTTTTTTTTATTATGGCCAATCAAGTTCAAATAACCCATCCTGAAATGCGAGTTGATGCCATGTCACCATATTTGATACATTATTCTGACAATCCTAGAACTGTGCTCGTTTCCTCTGTGCTTACAGGCGACAATTACTCGACCTGACGGCGTGCTATAAGGATGGCTTTGAGTGCCAAGCATAAGTTTGTATTTGTTGATGGCTCTCTCCCAAAGCCAATAAGTTCATCACCTGATTTTTTGTCCTAGTGCTGATGCAATGATATGGTCTTGTCTTGGCTTCTTAATGCTCTTTCCAAAAACATCGCCAATAGTTTCATTTATGCGGACATAGCTCAGGATATTTGGGTAGATTTAGAAGAATGTTTCTCTCAAAGAAACGCCGCTCGCATTTACCAATTGAAGAAACTTATTTTTGACCACTACCAGGAGCAGAGTTCCCTCGCTGCTTATTTCACTACCCTCAAAATACTCTGGGATGAACTCGGTTTGTATTCCTCTCTTCCAACATGCACATGTGGTGCATCAAAGACTTTAATACTTGTCTTGAACAAGAAAAAGTCTATCAATTTCTCATAGGGTTGAATGAAACATTTACTGCAATCTGAAGTCATATTTGACTATTGAACTTCTTCAGAACATTAGCAAAGTCTACTCCATGATTCTTCAAGAAGAAACCCAATGACTTCTCATGCCACTTAGTGGTGGCACTAATGATAATCTAGCACTTTCGGCTAAATATCATCTGTCGCATCCGACAGTTAATCATTTTTTCACCAAAAATAATAAGCCACGACCAAAGTGTGATTATTGGGGGTTATTAGGCCACATCAAGAGTCGTTGCTATTCGCTTCATCGTTACCCGCCATATCATCCAAAGGCTAACTTCAACACTAAAAGTGCAGATCATGGATCGGTTAATGCAGCCTCACAACAAGAGCATGCACCACTTCCCAATTGCTTTTTGGCTTAATGTTGATGCCAAACCACTGAATTTAAATCTACTTCCATTCTTTCACAGCTTACGAAAGATTAACTTAGACAAATTGCTTTTTGGCTTAATGTTGATGCCAAACCAGCCTCCGCCAACTTGGCAAGTAATTCATCTTTTCATTCATTTTTTCATTGGGTCATTGACAGAGGAGCATCTCATCATATGACACCCCATATTCAAATTCTTTTCAATATTACGGTTTTATCTAAACCACGTCTGATTAGTCTCTCTAATGGTAAAAAATTCATGTTACTCATATGGGAAACGTCAACCTTTATTCCAATCTTAATCTTGTTGATGTTTTATATGTACCTAATTTTCACTATAATCTTTTATCTATCCTGAAGCTAGTATCTTCTATTCCCTGCAAAGCTACTTTCTTTTCTTCTTTTTGTCTCTTTCAGGACCCTTTGAAGAGGACGATGATTGGAGCAGGCAGACTATGTGATGACTTTTATCATCTCATCCTTCTCAACACTCATCATGCTTTGACAGTTTCTACACTAAATAAAGGCATCCTTTGGCATATGCGATTGGGTCATCCCTCACGTGACCAAAGTTTTTTATTGAATAACTTTGTCTCAGATTTTGTTTTTTATTCCAAATATGTTTGTGATGTTTGTCATCATGCTAAGTAAACACGACTTCCATTTCCAACTAGTTTAAGTCGACATGCTCATCCCTTTGAGCTTGTCCATTGTGACATTTGGGGTCCCTACAATACGACATCTCATTTGGGTGTTCATTTTTTTTTTACCATTGTCGATGACTTTTTTCGTTGTACTTAGGTTTTTTTAATGAGATATAAATCTGAAACCTTTTATTGATTTCAACGATTTTGCTCTTTAGTTCGCAATTTCTTTCAATCTTAAGCAAAACACCTTCGTAGTGATCATGGAACTGAATTTACTTCTCATTGTTTCTAATTTTTTCTCCATCAAAATGGGGCATCGATCATCAGAAATCCTATGTCAAAACTCCCCAACAAAACAGGTGGGTTGAACATAAGCATTGACACCTCTTAGAAGTGGCCAGAGCTTTACGTTTTCAATCCCATCTTCCGACTTCCTTTTGGGGTGAATGCATTCTCACCTCCTCTTACTTGATCAATCGCCTCTCTTCTCCATTTTTGAACAATAAAATACCCTATGAATTACTTTTTAGAAATAAACCTCAGTACCATCATTTGCGAGTGTTTGGATGTCTATGTTTTGCAAAAAATATTAATACACACCAAAATAAATTTTCCTCTCGCACAAAGCATTGCTTATTTGTTGGATATATAGTTGACTAAAAAGGATATCAACTTTTTGATCTTGAGACAAAACAATTAATCATTAGTTGCGACGCCATTTTTTATGAAAAAGTCTTTCCTCTCCAAGGTCACGTTGAAACAGATGACATACCCATTGTTATGCCACTTCCATTACTTGAGACTGATGATCTGGAGCCAGCCACTATACATCCTGACCCAGCTCCCAATCCTACCGATAATCCGTCTACACCATGATCAGGATACGGCCAATTCACAACTCATGTGGCGATCTCAACGAGTTCGCACTACACTATCTTACCTTAAAGATTATGTCTGCTCAGCCCTCACACTAGAATCACATAGTCTATCACCCACTTAGAAACTCGTTTCTTCTAAGTGTCGATATCCCATTGACATTTTTCAACATTTTCATTCTCTGTCCCATGTTGCTTTTCTTTAATCTCTTCTTTTCGATGAAGAGCCTAGACATTTTGGAGAGACAGTTAAACATCTGCATTGGCGCGAGGCTATGTCAAATGAAATTCATGCTTTAGAAGATAATCACACCTGGTCCATCATTACATTACCTTCTGACACACAGTCGCATTGGTTGTCGTCAGGTGTACAATGTGAAGCACCGAGTAGACAGATCCATTGAGTGCTATAAAGCGTGACTTGTGGCAAAAGGGTACACACAAATTGAAGGGTTTGACTATCATGACATGTTTGCACCGATAACAAAACTTACTATTGTTCGGTGCTTACTCGCCTTGGCATCTATGAAATATTGGTTTCTTTATCAGCTTGATGTCAGTAATGCATTCTTACACGGTGATTTACATGAAGAGGTCTACATGCGGCTTCCTCTTGGTTTTTGTGTAAAAGGAAAAAATCAAGTATGTCAACTTCATAAATCCATTTATGGATTAAAGCAATCCTCGCGCAATTGGTTTATGAAGCTTACCTCTGCTCTTAAGGATGCTCAATTCACTCAATCTCGAGTTGACTACACTTTATTTATGTGGCAAACATCCAATAGTTTCATTCTTATTCTCATCTATGTTAACGATATTATTATCGCTATTGATAATGATTTGATGATTACACAAATCAAGAACTTTCTACATACACGGTTTCACCTTAAGGACTTAGGTGAACTTAAGTATTTCCTCAACATCGAGGTCACATGTATTCCTTCTGGAATTTTTCTCAGTCAATGGAAATATGTCTTGGATATCATGTCTGATGCCGGTCTCCTTGAGGCAAAGCCTATAGAATTTCCTATGGATCAGAAGTGCCGACTTGCACCTGATGATGGAGATCCATTACCAGATCCAACTCTATATCATCGTCTAGTCGGGCGACTTATTTATTTAACTGTAACACGACCAAATATTGTCTATCCAGTCTAATTGTTAAGCCAATTCATACAAGCCCTACGAACTACAAATCAAGACGCCGCTTTCAGAGTCCTTCGATATTTAAAGTCCTCACCAGCAAAAGGGATTTTTATGCAGTCAAACAACACTCTACAATTATCAACTTATTGTGATTTGAACTGAGCCACTTGCCCCATGACCCATCATTTAGTTACTAGATACCTCACCTTCCTGGGTCAGAATCCCCTCTCATGGGGTCTAAAAAGCAAAACATGGTCACTAGATCATTTGCCGAGTCGAAGTACCAAGCTATGGCTACAACCACTTTTGAGCAAATTTAGTTAAGTGCGTTACTTCAAGATCTAGGTTTTTCACTTGCACAACCCATGAAGCTCCATTGCAATAATCAATCTGCCCTTCATATCGTTGTGAATCCTGTTTTTCATGAATACACTAAACACATTGAAGTGGATTGCCATTTTATTTGTTAAAATTTTCACAATGGATTGATCTCTACACATTATGTTTCTACCAAAAATCAGCTCGCAGATGTGTTCACTAAACCCCTTGGGAGAGACCGATTTCATGAGCTTATTTCCAAGTTGGGTGTCATACAACTGCTGACCCCAACTTGAGGAGGAGTATTGGTGCACCCTATTTTATCTCAGGGTCAGTTATCCTGAATTGGGCCATCTGGCCATAACAACTAGCCACTCTATCTTATCTCAGGAATGGGCCATCTCACCATAACAGCCAACCTGCTATTTTATCGGGATCTACTTTCGCATATCCAAAAATTAACGCATAGGCCAGCCCATCTGTGCATAACTGTTATCTAAAGTTGTTGTATTTTTACTGTTATCATTATCATGTAATCATATCTTATAACCTTTTATATTGCCGAATTCATCAATGAAAAGTCAATGAATTTCTGAGCTATCTCACGTTCTACAATGTGCTTATGCCATAAAAAATAAGAATGATGTGCTTGATATTTTTATTTGGTTGAAAGGAAAACATGCTTGACTTTAGGATGCTTGAGAACGGATAATGGGGGTGAGTATACTTCAAGAGTATTTGAAGATTATTGTGCCAAACATGACATTCGACATGACAAGACCACTCCATGCACTCCACAATATAATGGCATTGTCGAGCACATTAAGTGAACCATTGTGGAATGAATTTGGTGTATGTTATGTACATCAAGATTGCTTAGATTGTTTTGGGTTGAGGCTATGAGAACGACATGCTATTTGATTAACTTATCTCCTTCAGCTCGATTGAAAGGAAGGACTCCCGAACAAACTTGGAGAGGAAAAAATGTTATATACAAGCATTTGAAAGTATTTGGGTGCAAAGTCTTCATGCATATTCCCAAAGAATTAAGATCCAAGTTGGATGATAAATCAGTGCCATGTATTTTCTTGGGTTATGCGGATAAAGAGTTTGGAGATAGACTATGGAACCCCGATGATGAGAAGGTCTATAAAAGTTGATATGTGAAGATCAAACCCTTAAAGACTTTAAAGAAAAAATTAAGAAAAAGGTAGTTGGTGAATGGGTTGAAACAGTTGAAACTACTACTTATGAATATCATGTTGAGAGTGAAAAAGTCATTCCACATGAATATGAAAGTAGAAATGATGAACCCCATGAAGACTCTCAAAGCATTGATTATGTTGAACATGCCATGAAGATGAAGACAAACATTTTAGAGATGATGAAGACCCTAATGTTGATTATGTTGAGGAGGAGCAAGCTTCTCAAGATAAACTGAATGTGTCTCGTGAAGAACTGGTTGTGGTAGAACCAAGAAGAAGTTCAAGAGTGCGCAAGCTATTAACAAGGTATCTTACTTTCAAGTATATTATCCTTATCGATGGTGGTCAATCAGAAAGCTATGGAGAGGCTCAAGTAAATGCATTCAAGAATGAATGGGTGAAATCTATAGAAGAGGAGATGAATTTCATACATAAGAACCATGTTTATGAGTTGGTAAAAAGCCTAAGAGTAGAACCCTCTTCAAATCGAAATGGGTATATAAGTTGAAATATAGTGAAAAAGGCATATGTTATGTACCCTCACCAGGATCTGCCCCAATAATGGATCCACCCCAGGATCTATTTCGTATTTGTCGCCCAGCTCCAGGACCCATCCTGAAAATCTCATCGTGCCTAGGATTCTTTCAGGATTGGGACTCTGGCCAACCTGAGATTCCTCCAGGATTGAGACTTTTGTGAGATGCCTCCTAGGAATACCATTTAGCATAGGACTTTGCTTTTGCTTTTGTTTTTCTGTCTCTATATAGACTCTAAAATAAGTATCTTCACTTCAATATGTTTCAATAAATTTTTGAGGTATTTCTCTGGAATTCGTTCCTCTCTCTCTCTCTCTTTTACTCACGGTTGGTTTTCCGTTGGCCGAATCCCAACTTGGAACTCAACTTTTTCCATCCTCCTCATGTTATCGTGTTTGCGCCAGACACGTCCCTACTGCAATATCCTACCACATCACACATCATTGTGTCCCTTGCCCTGGGACATGGCTCCATGCCCTAACAATCCACTAAGTACCCACATTGTTGTTGCATCTTTGACACCCTGCCAGCCACTCCCCTTCAGCCTACTGCACGCTTAGACATGCCTGTTGTGATCGTGTCTCAGCCCTGAGATACGATCCAACATGTCTCCCTTGCTTCTTGCCATTGTAGGTCCTTGACATCCAGCCTGTAGCACCTTCCAATTATGTACTACCCTTTGTCGCATGCGAGAGGGTGGTGTATGTTCCCCGTGGAACACGGGGCCGCGTGTTCGGGGGTTCGAATGAGTGCCACGTTGGCACTCATTTGTCAGTTTGGGTGTGTACGAAGGAATATTGCGGATCCCAAGATATTCCTCCGTACATAACTCCCGAATGAGTGCCAACGTGGCACTCATTCGGACCCGCGAACACGCGGCCCCGTGTTCGCGGGGGAACATACAACCTGCTCGCGTCGCATGCCCTACCTTGCACCTAACCTTGCTCTATGTGTTAGATCTGTAGGGCTGACCCCTCTAGGGAATTGAGCCCTGATAATTTGGTACAAGAGCATCTTCTTCCTGACAAGCAACACCAACTCGCATCCTGCACGATCGACGCAACAAGGGCTCACACCCTTTCCGGTCCATTCAGGTATATTCCCATGCATCTACTAAAATTCTGGGCTTTATCATATTTGTTGCATTGGATTTTTTATCGTACGTAGGATTAGATCAGTCCCAACGTTGATCCATATTGAATCTCAAGGATTCAATTTAGTTCTTGTGTTTCATATTATTTTTTGGATTTCCAAAGAGTCAGACAACCGTCGCTTTGTAGTTGTGAAGCTATTTTTTCTTAGCCTGCACCAAGACTGATATGTATTTTGGTATATCCTATGCACTTTTGGGAGGGTCTCACCAATCTAGGTGTTCGACGTTGTCTCGAGACATGTTTGTTTTGAATATGGGAACCCCACACCTACTCGATCATTGCGCACATGACACTATTGGTACCGTACCACACTCTTTTCGTATCATAGTGAAGGCCCAAGACTTTCTTCTTTTTGTAACCCTAAAAAACCAAAGTATGACTAGGGCATAAGAGACAATAAAAAGGCTTCATGCAGATTTCGAGCCAAAGTCTACATGATTAGATGAGAGACTCGTTGGGCTCCAACTAAACATGGGTACCCTGAGTACATGTGTGGAAGCGCTCAATGGCAAGTTGGATGAGCGTTACCAACATCTAATTATGACCATGGATACCATGTAAGGCCAGATGAAGCAGTTGATCGGTTGAAAAGACCGTAATAAGGAAACTAGTGTGAGTGGCCAAACGTTAGGGTCTACCAATGGACCCTACCAAGCCCGTCAACTATAACTAAAGTTTTCCAAATTTGCCAGCTTTGACCCAACAAGTTGGGTGTTTCAGACCAAGTAATACTTTCAGTTTGCTCGAATGACATATGAAGATCAGGTGGCATTTGCTTTCATCTACTTAGAGGAGGATTGCATTTGATGGTTTCAATGGTTTGAGACCCAGTTGGGTACGCCCTCTTGAGAGATTTACTTGAGGGACCTTATTAACTGGTTTGGTTCATCTGCCTACACCAACCATCATGTGGCGGCTATCCAAGATTTATCTGCAAGGCAACATTATCGATTATCAGGTAGAGTTTGAGAGGTTGGGTTACCTATTTATCGGATGATCTCAAGAGTCATTGATTGTGACCTTTATTGTAGACCTTAAACCAGACTTACAAATCAACGTACAAGTCATGAGACCTCTCACCCTGATGTAGGGTTTAGAATTGGCACGTGTGGCCAAGAAGAAACTCTCTAGGATGAACTCGCATTGGACTCGATTAGGTGTGATGTCCACTCAGAGGTACACGACCCTAGAGAATTCTCCCAGGTCTATTGAAAGGGACACTGATCAACTTACATAGTTGACAGGGGCACTGAAAGCACTCCCCGAGGTTTAAATTAAGTAGCCTTTCTGTGAACAAATGGCAGATTGTCGAAAGAAAGGCCTCTACCATAACTACAATGAGGTTTGAGAACTGAGCCACAAGTGCAAGGTTCTGAACATGTACTTGGGTGATAAAGAGGCCAAGGAAGAATTCAGTGATGGTGAATTGATGGATGTTGCTGAGGACACTCTAGAGGAGGTTTCATAGATCTTGTCCTATGCATTAGTTAGAGTGGAGGTACCTTAGACAATGAGGGTACCTCATAGAATCAGTCAGTTGATTTCTTAATCACCAATTCGATGCAAACTTCGTATGTGTGCAAATGGCTAAGAGGGCCAAGTGCACGACCACCCCTCAGCACCCTTTCGAAGTAGTGGTCGGGAACACCAAAAAACTTAGGTGCACCGCCCTCCATACTTGAGTCTATTTGGAGATCTAGGGTACTATCCTGACCACAAATGCATATGTATTGTCGATCAAGGCTGCAAACATGGTACTCAAAATGTAGTGGCTCCAGTCCTTGGGTTCTATCTAGTGAAAATTCAAGGACATGATAATGGAGTTCTATTATAGCGGCAATCAAGTGTCAATTAGAGCTCCTCCCAGAACACCTATTCTGGCCGAGTCTAAATAGCTCACCAAGGTGGTTTGGGAGGGAGTGTCACTGATCTTCTTGATGGTGGCGACAGATGGGACACCCACGACCCTTACTAGGGTTGCACAACGAGTTAGACTATCTCAAGCTTGGCTCAGACTTGACTCATTTAAACCCAACTCAAACTTGAACTTGTTCGAGTAATTAAACGAGCGGAGTGTGATTAGGAGTTCGAGCTTGATTAGCCCGATTAAGCTGGACTAATAGAGATATATGGGGACTAATTTTAGGATATGTATTTTTTTGGCTAATAATTGTAAAGTGTGCTTTTAGCTAAGTGGGTAACGTGTTTGTCGTGAACGTGTGTGGTCATGAGGTCAAATCCCACCCTCTTCAGATTTAAGTTTTTTATTTTTTTAAATAAGTTTAGTGTGGCTCAAGCTGAGCAGAGCCAAGCTCGAGCTTGAACTCGAGCTAAGTTTTTATGCATCCTTTCAAGCTCACTAGATTTGAGCTGAGCTTTTTTAGCCTAAGCTCGGCTCAAGTCTGGCTCGTGTGCACCCCTAGCCCTTACAAACACCCATGCCGAATTGGAGGCCTTGCTGCAAGGGTTGGGCATAGTGTTCGATGAGCCCATAGGCCTCCTTCATTCTCGATCACACGACCACATGATCCCCATCGAGTTGATGGCTAAACTCGTGAATGTGCAACCTTACAAATATGTGCATGCTCAAAAGCGAGAAATTGAAAGGTTGCTTATGGAGATGTTGTATGACAGGATTATTCGGGCCATCAAGAGCCTATATTCTTCTTTGGTTTTGTTGGTGAAGAAAAATGATAGATCTTGGTGGTTATGTATAGATTATTGGGCCCTTAATCAGATCATGATTAAGGACAAGAACATTTGAGTAGGGAGTTTACATAGAGGGGTATAAAGAAACAAGTTTGGCAGTTTATGGGGTGGTGTAACGTGTGCTAAAGGGTCAAGTATGAGGTTGCCTCTTCCACCGGATTATTAGAGCCTCTTTTGGTGTTAAACCGTATTTAAGAGGACATATTGATGGACTTCATTGATAGGCTTTCCTCCATGAATGGAAAGTCCACAATTATGGTTGTGGTGGACCGCCTGTCTAAGTATGTTGACTTCCTGGTCGTATCTCACCTGTACACTGCCATATCTATTACAGAGTTGTTTATACGAGAGTTGTTTCACCTGCACAGGACTTCCTGTACGATTGTTAGTGATAGAGACCCGGTGGTCATCAATACCTTCTGGGTGGAGTTCTTTCAGCTACAGGATACTAAGATTGCCATGAGCACTGATTATCATCCCCAAATAGAAAAACAGACTGAGGTATTGAACTGTATACAGATGACCCTTGCTGACTATGTTATGCGAGTTGCGCAAGCATACACAATTGAGTTGACTTTGCTAGAGAGACCACCTCTTACGCTTGTTATGTAAGAATATGGTTGTTGCGCAGGAGAGGATGAAGCAGACATATGATTAGAGACGTCGACCATGGCAGTTCCAGGTGAGTAACCTTATGCTCCTGAAGTTGTTGCCCCACTGGTAGAGGACAGTATGACGAGTACAACAACATATGTTGGCACCCCACTTTTATGGACCATTCCATATCTTGGAGAAGACCAGGACAATGACTTATTGTTTGAACCTCCCTGTAGGAGCCCAAGTCCAACATGTGTTTTATATTTCTCCCCTTAAGTCGTATAAGGGTGAGCTGCCCGTTAGGCGCCTTGTCTTGCCCAATCTCAAATATACTTCACTTCAACCGTACCAATTACTAGAAAAGAGGAGGCAAAGGAAGGATAAACGCTTGATCATATAAGTGTTAGTATAGTGGGTTGGAAGTAGAGTGGACAAAGTCACCTCAAAAGATGAAGATCAGTTGGTGGCCCAATACCCGAACTACCCGCCTCAAAGACAAGGCATGTTTAAAAGAGGTGGATTGTTACGGACCCTCACCAAGATCTGTTTCGCATTTGCCGTCGAGCACCAAGACCCATTTTGGAAATCCTGCCCAACTTGAGATCCTTCCAAGATTGAGACTTTGGCCAACCTAGGATTCCTCCAAGATTGATACTCTAGTGGGACACCCTTTAGGGATCTCATTTAGCATAGAATTCCATTTAACATAGGATTTTGCTTTTGCTTTTCTGTCCCAACATAGACTCTATAAATAGGTGTCTTTATTTAAGTATATTTCAATGAATTTTTGAGGTATTTCTCTAGGATTCATTCATCTCTCTTTCTCGCACTATCGATTTTCCCTTGGCCGAATCCTGGGACTCGACTTTTCTCATCCTCCTCACGTTACTGTGTCTGTGCCTAGACATATCCTTGCTGCATCATCCTACCACCTCACACGTTATCGTGTCCTCTGCCCTAGCACTCCTTTAGGTGTCAACATTGTTGTTGCATCTTTGACGCCCTGCCAACCACTCCCCTTCAGCCTGATGCATGCCTAGACACCCTTGTTGTGACCATGTCCCAGTCCTAAGACATGGCCCAACATGTCTCCCTTGCCGCTTGGGGCAGTAGACCCTTGACATCCATCCTATAGCACCTTTCAGTTGTGCTTCACCCTCAGTTTCACACCCTACACTGTGCACAACCTCGCTCTACATGTCAGATCTATGGGGCCGACCCCTCTAGAATTAGGGCCCTAACAACATAAGCGTTGGTTGTGAAAAGCTTCAAAGCATTGACTTCAATGAGATTTCCTCACCCATTGGAAAAGATGTCATCAATTTGTGTGTGTAGTGTGAGGTCTCGCTGCAAGCCTAAACCTAGAGTTGGAGCAACTATATGTAAAGATGACATTCCTTCATGGTGATTTGAAAGATGAGATATTGAAGTAACTGATTGACTTTAAAGTAAAAGGCAAGGAACATATAGCTTGCAAGTTAAAAAAGAGTTTGTATGGGTTGAAGTAAGTGCCAAGACAATGATACATGAAGTTCGACTCATTCATGCTAGAGCATGGTGAATCATTGTTTGCACACAAAGAAGTACTTCAAAGATAATTTTGCATATATGTTGTTGACATGCTGATTGTTGGCAAAGATAGACATTTGATTGACAAATTCAAACATAATTTGAGCAAGTCTTTTGATATGAAAAAATTAGGGTCAACCAAGCAACTCTTGGGAATGCGAATCTCTCCAGATAGAGAAGCTAAAAAGCTTTGGTAATGGCAAGAGAAGTATATTAAAAACTTGTTAGACCGATTTTAAATGAAAGATGCAAAGCCAGTTGCAACACCTATTGCGACACATTTCAAGTGAACCTCAAATCAATGCTACAAATGAGAAGGAGAACAATGAGATGTCCAAGACTCCTTATGCTTTTGCAATGGAAATTACGATGTGGGGTTGTGAGTAGACTTCTTGCTAATCCGGGCAAAGAACATTGCGCTGCAGTGAAGTAAATTCTTAGATATCTAAGAGGTACTTCCAATATGTTTATATGTTTTGAGAATGGTAAACCAGAGATTGTGGGATTCATGGATGCAGATTTAGGGCAAGACATGGATTCCAGAAAGTGGTGCATTGATGTGACTTTGGTAGGAGTGGGTGTTACGTGAGCTTTTGTGAGTTGGGCCATTCGCTATGTGAGGTGTTTTTTCCTACATGAATATATAAGGGGGTGATTGTTGGTTTTGGGTTGGGTCCATCCTCATTTGGGTGGCCCACCTTATCTCGAGTCATGTTTGGCAAAGAGTCTTGGTTCGACTTATGGATGCATATTTTTGTTCATAGTTTAAGTGGTGATTCTATTTGTCTTAAGTTTTCTATTGTTATAGAGAGAGATGTGAGAGAGAGATACGATGAGAGATATACGAGTGTGAGGTTCCTCTTCCTTGTGAGAGAGAAAAGACCTTGGAAGACCACAAGGTGGGTTCTTCTAAGTAAGAAGATCGTATCCTTAAGCTTAGGAGCTTTAGAAGAAAGCTTTGTAACCCCATTTTCATATAGTGAATTTGTTGTGGTGGTCCCCGTGATTTTTTTTATTCTCTTGGAAAGTTTTTTCATGTAAATCAGTGTGTTTTCTTTTCCTTTGGTTTCTCTTGTGCTTTTCTATTCCTATTGTATTGTGTGTTTGTTTTGGTGTGTAGGGAAATTAAAATAACAAAAATATGCGAAAGCAATATAGGATCTAACAAAGGCACAATCAAATCACAATACAAGGGTTTACGTGATTCGGTCAACACGACCTACATCCACGGGGCATGGAGAGAATAATCCACTATAATGAAAGTAGAGAGTGCAATATAGAGAGCACAACGTCCAATAGCTTAACCAAAGCTAAAGATAATAACAACAAAGAAATCACAGGAAGAAATGAATACAAGATTACCTCTAGGGTGCACAACCCGAGTCAAAGCTCACACCACAACCAACACCTCTCTCTCTGAGGATCAATGCGTGGTGACGAACCTTCTTCCTTCCTTTTCTTCTTTCTACTCTCTCTCTCTCTTACTTCTTCTCTCTTTGCACACTGCACACAACCACTCTACCCTTTTTCACCTAGCACAGAGCCTCTACACCCCTATTTATAGATGGCATAGAGTCTTCTAGATATGAACCTCGTAGAAGTGAGCCTTCTAGACTCATTTCAGAAACCGAAGGGGTTTTAACACTTCAACTTCCTGCATTAATGGGAGTTAGGTGGCTATTCCACTTCCCCACATCATTAAATGAGGGGATAGGTCTGGACCCAACAATCTCCCCCTCCAGCCCAAGAGGATACTCTAATTCAACTAATCAACTGAAGTTCATGCCGGCTAATTGCCGACATGTATTTTGTTTCTCCATCGGTAAGGCCTTTGTTAGCATATCTGCACCATTATCATTTGTAAAGATCTTTGCAAGATGGAGCCAATTTTTCTCAAACACATCTCGGATCCAATGGTACCTGATATCTATATGCTTTGACTTTGAGTGAAAACTCGGATTCTTGGCGAGATGAATGGCACTCTCACTGTCGCAGTACACCAAGTACTTGTCTTGTTCAAAACCCAACTCCATCAAGAATCTTTTCATCCACAACATCTCTTTGCAAGCTTCTGTAAGAGCAATGTACTCTGCCTCAGTAGTAGACAAAGCAATACACCTTTGCAATTTTGACTGCCATGACACAGCTCCCCCTGCAAAAGTAAGTACAAAACCAGATGTGGACTTCCTCGTATCAATATCTCCAGCCATATCTGCATCTGTGTAACATGTCAAGACAGATGATCCACCACCAAAGCTTAAACAAACTTTGGAGCTCCCTTTGAGATATCTAAAGATCCACTTTACTGCTGCCCAATGCTCTTTTTTTGGATTTGCAAAGAATCTACTAGCAACACCTACTGCATATGTGATGTCTGGTCTCGTACATACCATCGCGTACATCAAGCTTTCGACTGCTGAAGCATAAGGAACTTTCTTCATTTTCTCCTTCTCCTCGTCACTTGATGGACTCTGCTCCGAGTTCAGCTTAAAGTGACTTGCAAAAGGAGAACCAACTGGCTTTGCATTGTTCATACTGAACCTGTCCAACACCTTTTCGATGTATTTCTCCTGTGATAACCATATCTTCTTGGTTTTTCTATCACGAGAGATTTGCATGCTCAATATTTCCTTTGCTGGCCCCATGTCCTTCATTGCAAAGGTCTTACTCAGTTCCTTCTTAAGCCTGTCAATTATAGACATATCTTTTCCAAGGATAAGCATATCATCAACATATAACAAGAGAATAATAAAATTCTCACCGAACCATTTTATGTAGACACAATGATCTGCAATAGATCTATTGTATCCATTTTCAGCCATAAATGAATCAAATTTCTTGTACCATTGTCTTGGAGCTTGCTTCAGCCCATACAAGCTCTTTTTCAACCTGCATACAAGATTTTCTTTACCTTTGACTTTAAAGCCTTCTGGTTGCTCCATGTATATCTCCTTCTCCAAATCACCATGGAGGAAAGCAGTCTTCACATCTAGCTGCTCAATATCCAAGTCCAGGCTAACAGCAATACCTAGAGCAACACGAATAGAAGACATTTTAACAAGAGGAGAGAAAATCTCATCAAAGTCAATACCTTGCTTTTGACCAAAGCCTTTCACAACCAATCTAGCTTTGTACTTTGGTTGAGAGCATTGTTCTTGAGTCTTCAACCTGAAAACCCACTTGTTCTTCAAGGTCTTTCTGCCTTCTGGTAGTTCTACCAAATCATAAGTGTGGTTCTTATGCAATGCATCCATCTCATCGTGCATAGCTATTAGCCATTGCTCTTTCTGCTCACACTCTTGTGCTTCCTGGTAACTCTCTGGTTCACCTGCATCAGTAAGCATCACATACTCATGTGGAGAATACCTTCTGGAAGGTTGTGACTCTCTGGAAGATCTTCTCAATTGGGGTACTGGAAGAGGTTGTTCTCTAACTTCTTCATGCTCAACATGGCCTGCGGGTAAATCAACATCCGCCTCTGCATCATCTTCCTGCACTATTCTTCCTTCAACTTGTGCCACTGGAGGAGTAACTGGATCTAAGTGGATAGATCTACCTGCAGAAGTCTGAATTGACACCTCTTTCTTGATATCTTCAAGTGTCTGGTCTTCAAAGGATACCACATCTTTGGATCTGAATACCTTCTGCTTCTCTGGATCCCATAGCCTGTAGCCGAATTCGGCATCACCATATCCCAGAAAAATGCATTGCCTCGTCTTATCATCAAGCTTGGACCTCTCCTCCTTGGGGATATGTGCAAATGCCCTACATTCAAATACCCTCAGGTGCTTGTAAGACACATCCTTTCCTGACCATACCTTATCTGCAACATCATTTGCTAAGGCATGAGCAGGAGACAAGTTGATCATATCAACAGTTGTCCTTAAGGCCTCGCCCCAGAATTTCTTTGGCAATTTGGACTGTGCAAGCATACACCTGATTCTTTCTGTAATTGTACGATTCATCCTTTCTCCAATTGCATTGTGTTGTGGGGTACCTGAAACTGTCAACTCATGGCGAATTCCATGAATTTTACAATATTCATGGAATGGACCTGTGTACTCGCCACCATTATCTGACCTGATGCATTTCAGTTGTTTTCCTGTTTCTCGCTCAACCATAGCATGGAATTGCTTGAATATATCAAGAACCTGATCCTTGGTTTTCAGAGGGTATGCCCAAACCTTCCTGGAGAAGTCATATATAAAAGTAACAAAATAGAGTGCACCACTGAAAGTTTTCACATTAGTAAAACCATTAACAGTTTTTGTTCTCAGAGGACCACAAACATCAGTATAAACTCGCTCTAGAATGTGAGATTTTCTATGAAAGACATTTCTAACAAAGGATACTCTATGTTGCTTACCAGCTAAGCAATGAACACACGGGTTTAGACGTGTACCTTTTAACTCTGGGAGTTGCTCCCTCTTAGCAAGAATCTGCAAGCCCTTCTCACTCATGTGGCCTAATCGACTGTGCCACAAATCAATAGAAGAGTCCTCAATTGTATTCAACTGTCCCTTGCATACCATGCCTTGCATATTGTAAAGAGTACAACATCTCTTTCCTCTGGCCTGAACCAATGACCCGCTGCTGAGTTTCCACCGTCCTTGGCTAAAAGCACTGTTTCTGCCATCTTCATCAAGCTTTCCTACTGAAAGCAAATTCAACCTCAAGTCTGGAACATGTCTGACATCCTTGAGCACCAACATGTACCAAAGACTGGTCTGGAGATGAATATCTCCAATACCTACAATTTCTGACGTTCCTGTGTTTCCCATTCGGACAACACCAAAATTACCGGTCCTGTATGTACTTAAATATTCTCTCTGTGGTGTGGCATGGTACGAGGCTCCTGTGTCTATGACCCAATCTGTATCCTGACATACACAGATACATGGATCATTAACAGTAGACAAAATCACAAGCTCACCTTCAACTGTGGCTGTGGTATCTTCTTTGGTTTCTGATGATTCTGTCTCTTTCCCTTTTTTCTGATTTTTCTTTGGCTCTTTGCACTGATTCTGGAAGTGCCCTTTCTTTCCACAATTGTAGCAAGTGATGTCCTTCCTTGACCTGGACTTGCTCCTATATCTGCGGTCATTTTTCCTGTCCTTTGACCAACCCCTGCCTTTGGATGAACTCACCATCAATCCTTCACCAGAATCCTCATTCGGTGATGGTCTTCTCCTAATTTCATTGGAAATGAGCGTACCTGTGACCTCTTCCATATCCAATGTTTTTTTTCCATAAATTATGGTTGTTACAAGATGCTCATAAGATGATGACAATGAGGTTAGTAACAACAAAGCTTTATCCTCATCTTCAAGTTTAACATTCAGACTAAACAGACCAACAATAATCTTATTAAACACACTAAGATGGTCAAGAATGAAAGTACCTTCCTTCATACGAAGACTATAAAGTTGTTTCTTGAGGTGTAACTTGTTAGACAAGTTCTTGGTCATGTAGAGGCTCTCTAGCCGCAACCACAATCCCGCTGTTGTCCTCTCTTCCATCACGTTACACATGACTTCATCTGATAGACACAACTCAATCACACCAGCAGCCCTCAAGTCAAGATCATCCCATTCATCATCGGTCATGCTTTCTGGCTTATTCGCCTTCCCGGCAAGAGCCTTGTGCAACCCTTGCTGTGCAAGTAGAGCTTTCACCCTTCTTTGCCATAAGGAAAAGTTTTCTTTGCCATCAAACCTTTCCACCTCAAACTTAGAGCTAACTGACTTAGAAGACATGATTTTCCACGAACCAGCTCTAATACCACTTGTAGAGAAATTAAAATAACAAAAATATGCGAAAGCAATATAGGATCTAACAAAGGCACAATCAAATCACAACACAAGGGTTTACGTGGTTCGGTCAACACGACCTACATCCACGGGGCATGGAGAGAATAATCCACTATAATGAAAGTAGAGAGTACAATATAAAGAGTACAACGTTCAATAGCTTGCCCAAAGCTAAAGATAATAACAACAAAGAAATCACAGAAAGAAATGAATACAAGATTACCTCTCGGGTGCACAACCCGAGTCAAAGCCCACACCACAACCAACACCTCTCTCTGAGGATCAATGCATGGTGACGAACCTTCTTCCTTCCTTTTCTTCTTTCTACTCTCTCTCTCTCTTACTTCTTCTCTCTTTGCACACTGCACACAGCCACTCTACCTCTTTTCACCTAGCACAGAGCCTCTACACGCCTATTTATAGATGGCATAGAGTCTTCTAAATATGAACCTCCTAGAAGTGAGCCTTCTAGACTCATTCCAGAAACCGAAGGGGTTTTAACCCTTCAACTTCCTGCATTAATGAGAGTTAGGTGGCTATTCCACTTCCCCACATCATTAAATGAGGGGATAGGGCTGAACCCAACATGGTGGAGGTGGTTACACACTAATTGGTATAGTTGGGGTTTACGTGATTGTGTCTACCAAGTGTTGATTGAATTTCCTAAGTGGTTCACATAGAGGGGAAGTGCTTTCGTTTGATTTGGCTACTTCATGTTTCTAACATGATAGACCAGACAAACGCTGCATGAACAGAACGTGCAGTGTTTGTTCGGCAGTCAACATTGGGGTGCAACTGGTGCATCTTATGGGACACTGTTTATCATGTCCCACACAATGCGTGGTGACACCTTGGCAAGGACCAGTCGGTCCCGACACGGGTGTGTCCTGCGTATCAAATACACCCTTAGGGCTTGTTTGATGTACTGTCCTCCGACCGAAATGGGATGGCGCGGCCGCAGGGATGGTGCAATTGTCAAATGATGAATGCGACGGATGCACAAAATGGCATTATTTTCGTTCCACCCCCTGTTATAAGAAGGACAAGGATGGGGAAAACCACTTTTAAAAAAATATGAATGAGTCCTCCCTTCCGACTTGACACTCTCCTAGATTCCTTCCTCCACATGCCCTTTTCCGGCTTTGTTGGTCAGAAACCAGTGAATTCTTGCCAGAATCTCTATGCACGTCTCGCTCCTCGGTGCGCCTCCTCCCTCGTGGAAGTTCAAGCCCCTCGGTGTTTGATTTCAATGCCAAGGAAGATGTCGCAGAGATGAGCTAATTCAAGGTCCAGGAAAACCCTAAGGCGGAAGATAGCTGGCTGTCGAAGTACAATTTCCTCATATGCTGTAAGTGTGGAAATATCTCTTGTTTTCCATGTTTTATTTTGCTTTTTTCTTGGGCATTTTGTTTTCGAGCGTTTTATTGGTGGAATTCGTTTAGTCAGGATGAATTAAGGGATGGGTATTATGTAAACTTATTGTATTTGGTTTGCTTTTCTCCAGATTTTATGCTTAGGGTTTACTTGAAGATGCTAAAATTTTAGGGCCGTTTTAAAGTGAATATACTAAAATTTTAGAAACTTAAGTTATTAATATTCGTTTGGTCCTTACTTGAGGTTAAGTTTTAAAGTGAATGTACATTAATTTCTGCTTATTCCAAACTCACTACATGTCACACTGATTCTAAGGAATTGACATGGTTGAAGATGTTGCACGCATCCATTTTTTTATGTTTTGGTATTTGGATCCATATCTGATCCAAAAATCTACAATAAACTTGTTAAAACATTTAAAATGGTGCATGGATAAGGTCATACAATCTAAAACTAAGTAATCAAATCCATTATCTATGTTTGTCCAAGTTGTTCGCACATCGTCAACAACAACAACGGACAATTGAAACACAACATCCAAGTACAGTCGAAACGAACCTTGGACTTAGTACACTTGTTACCAAACAAACTGTCTCATTTTTTTGTTCATTCCATCCAAACCTTGACAAGCTATCAAACAAGCCCTTAAAGTCCATCATGCACATGAAAGGGGAAAAAACACTCTGGTGTTAAAGGAAACATACATAAGTTCATGACCACAAACCATTTTGGGTCATGAACTAACCAAGTTCTGCACGATTCCATGAAATCCAACTAAGGCTGCAAATAGACCAGATATGAGGTGGATCTTGCCTGATCTGAATCCAAATCCAAATTTTGTACACTTGATCCGAATCCAAATAAGGACTGTTGATCTAATAGTGAACCTGTTTTACCTATATTTGGTAATACCGGATATAGTAAAAACTATACAAAAAGCATGCTCCTTACATGTGAAAAATAAATCTAGATTGGATTTTGATCTGAATCCAAATTAACTCTGACCTAAAATAATATTCTGAATCACATAATGATTTGATTAAGTGAATCCAAGTTCTCACTAAATGCACATTCACATCTTAGTTGAAGGATCGAAACCCGGAAATAATATGCTAGATTAAAATAAGATATATGATTGTATCCAATTTCTTTGCACCCACCCTTGGTCATTACTGACCGAAGGAGGTCAGCAGGTAAGCTCATGCTTCCTAACGATGGGTTGATCTAAGTCCCAATCTTACTTTTGAGCAAAAATCCTGGATCCTAATCCAGATCCAAACCAAACCCAATATAGTAGAGCTGAATCTTATCAAACACATGCATTTTAGACGTAAAATTTATGACAAGTGGACGATCCAAATCCAAACCTAGATCAGACACAATAATATCTAGGGACCAGGGTTTCACATGAGGCCTGCTTGCAGATCCGACCCATTTGATGTACTGCAGGGCTAGACAGGCTTGACCACCTGACCTACTAAAAACCCAACCCAATGGTTCAGGCTCGTCAAGGGTTGGGTCAGGTCGGGACCTTTTAAAACCAACAGTTCTTTGGTCGGGCAGGTCCGGCTCCATTGAGGGAATTCTTTTTTTTTTTGAAAGGCAAGCTAGGGTTAGGTGGACCCTTACCAGTTATACGACTATACCATTGGTTTTGAACCTGCAACCTCCCAACACAATGCACTAGCTGCTCTTACCAGACAAGCGTTGCCCCTGTTGGTACCATTGAGACATTTCATGCATAGCCAAAAGGCCCAAACCCGAGCATTACTACTCAGTTTGGTTTAGACCCAAGTTTTATTGGGCTTTGGAGCTTCTTAGGAAGCCCTAAACCGGTCGATCTTGGAATGGCATCATACTATCATAGACACAAATAAGGCTGCTAAATGAGCCGAACAGACCGAGCTTCAAGTGTTCAAGCTTGACTCATTCTTGTGACGAGTCAAACCAAGTTCGAACTCAAAATGAGCCCGAGTTAAACAAGCCAAGTTAGAGATGGCATGTTTCTAGAAAAAAATATATTGTTTTAGAGCCAAAAGAAATATGATTTATAAAAAAAATATGTAAAATATATTTTTATTAACTAACGAGCTTATACAAGTCGAGTCAGCCTAGTGTCTATTGTTCATATTGAGCTTGCCGAGCCTATTTACGTGCTCAAATGAGCTCTTTATGAGCAAAATATGAGCTGAGCCATGAGCAGCTCAGTTTGTTTCCCCGCCATAGTTACAAATATTTGCGTTTTTGTCTAAAAATCTCATGAATTTAACATGAGATTTTCAAAGGCTGAGATAATCCAAAAGAATAATGTGATATTTACGTAAGTCAGCTATTTTGAAAATAACATGCTTTTATTGCGATATTCTCACATCATTAACATGATATTTAATGTTATATATGTTTAATTTTTTCTTATGTTTTTATATATTTTAAAAATTCAAATATACCATATTTTTCTGAGGAAAACAATTTTTTTTAGTTTATCCCGACAACGAGATTTAGGGTTAGGGTTGGCGGCCGAATTACCGATTAGCGGTGCAATCCATTTCGGGTCCGGATCAGGACAGAGCTGGGTAGACCTCAGCAAAGAACCTGCGCATAGTTATGCATTACACCCATGAATTGAGCGCCGTCTATCTCCGAGATGGGCGGCGAGCAAGTCTTCCCGCAACCGACTTACCGCGAACGAATACAGGATCCAGTAGAATAATACTGTCCTGCATCATGCCCAGCACCCAAATATAGGCAACCATTACCCCGCTACAGGAAGGGGGACACGATCACAGCCGAGAGTTTCTGCGATTCGCGAGAGAGGGAGAAGATGACGATGTTCCACTTCTTCAATTGCGCGATTCTCACTTTCGGCCCTCACGCCGTTTACTACACAGCAACACCACTGTGAGTCCCTCGGTTTCCTCCTTTCGATTCATCTTTCGCGAGTTTTCTTTTTGTTTTTTGTTTTTTCTTCGTGGTGGTTGAGTACCATGACGTCTGATCCATTTTAGGATTTTGTACGATGATTTCCCAAGTTGGGGTTCTCTATTTTGCAGTTTCTCGGTTCATTTCAAGTTTTTTTCGTCGTCTGATTGTCGATCGTAGTGTTAGATCTGGTTGTGGGTAATCTGAGGAATGGTTTTTGATACGAAAATGCAGTTGGTGTACATAATGGGAATGGAATAATGTGTAATGGGGGAAGAGGAATTTGGGTGTAGCTTAGCGTTCAATCCTTTGATTTCTACCGTATAGGGTGAAAATTGCTATCCGGTATCTGACATTTCTTACTTCTTGGTTTCCTCATAGGTATGTTTGTGGCAGACTGAATCAGTATGATTGTTTAGATTATTCTTAGCAACGGTATTTTGCTTTGATCTTTACTTGGTGTAGGCGGATGTCCTACATTGTTCTGTTTGCCAAATTTGATTACACTAGATTGACAGCTGCTTGTTGGTGAATAATCTTCGGCAGTTTGTGATGCCAAAGCGATGCTGCTGCATTCTATAGTGTATTTTGACTTCAGTTTCCAATGGCCTCTTTGATTCATAATTTTCATGCATCCATCCATTGGCTTATGTAACTTCAGGTTTCTGTCTGGAGTCCGTAGCTTGAATAGGAGTTGCATCTTCACTATCATTATGACTTAGACTCCAAAAGCAGGAGCATGTGCGGATCTTTATGCACTTGAAGCATTTACTACTTGTGCCTGGACCTCTTATGACAGAGTGGCATAGAATCAGCCAGTGGGATTTATTTCAAATGCAAAAGCAGCTCTAGAATTTTAGTTGTGGGATGTTCATGGATCAACTGATCCACTGGTTGCCATCTAAGATGCACTGATAGGGAATAAGAAATGGAAAAATAAGTTGAATATAAAGAAATAAAGGATTGAATTATGGTATAGAATATCCAATCAGATTGTTCACATTAATACTTTGATCCATTTATATTTGATGTATCATAAAGAAGCATAAGAGGCTTGCAAGAAAAAATGGCATAGATGACAGTGTATGAAATCTTCAAAATGAAATGTGAAATGAGATTTTCATTAACATCAATAATGCAACTTAAGTCACTAATGTTTGAAAAACTACTTAATTGTTTCTAAGGCTCTAACATGATTAACAATGAAAGTAAATAGATAAACACAACAATACAGGAATATGAAAAGACTAACTTGACATCTAGGTTTCAGCATAACAAAACTAGCATTGCCTTTTTGCACTTAGGCACACAATGTGTCATTGGTAATGATTCTACTGCAGTGCCACATATTCACAAGCTGATCCTAACTTCCTAAGTAATTATCATTGTTCATTGGATTCTAGAGAAATTACTTTGTTAGGATTGGGGAATTACTGTGATTTTTCCTGAATAGCCTTGATTCTTCTGTTGAGAATCACTTGGAAAGTCTTACCTATACTCTTCCACTGAATATAATAAAACCTATAAAACGATGAACTGCCATTCTTTATATAGATTGAGATTTTCTTTGAACTCAGGTCAACCTATTGTCTCTTTTAGCAGACTACACTCGATGGCTGGATCATGAGTTAATAGAAAATCAAAATCATACATTGTTTTCCCAGCAGAAATACTTGGAATAATTCTACCACGTCTGCTAGGAGTAACTTTTTTAGCATGAGCTGAAGCTGCTGAACATAAAGCAATGACTTTGAGCGATGTACTTGAAAAAGAAGGGCACTGTTGTAGTAGGATTGTTTGTATTGTTGCGACCTCTAGCAGAGATTACTGTAGCAAATTTGACATCTGAAATCGTATCTTTCTCTTTATGTGTGGTTGACTTTGCATCTATGTCACATGGATACTGATGTGGGAGCGGGGCACAATGCGGATACACTTGGTACAGTACGATAATTTTCAAAAATTAGGACACAGGGATATATATGTGTGCTAGTGTATGTATACAACAACAAATCTAAATCACTATAATTAGGAACGTCAAAGAACAAAACTAAGTTGAAATGGAAATGTAGTGTAATTGATGACAAATTTTAAAAGAAAAAGAACTCAAATGAATATGAAATAAGTAACTAAGATCATAAATGAAAATAGATAAATTTAATGACACAATGTTGACTGTGTGAAACTGGTTTGGCCATATCCATGAAGTGTTGTATCATGTCCATGAAGCGTCCGAGTGTCGTGTCATGCCAACACAGGATACACATGCTAAGTGAAGTGCTAGTGTGACATAGCTTTACATTTTTTGGCAGTCCCATATGCTCTATTTCAGCTATCTTTTAGTCTATGTGGCATAAATTTTGAGTTCATGTCATACCAAGTGTATACGCATCATGCCCTGTTCCCGCATCCGTATCCATGTGACATAGCATAATTGACGGCTAGTGCTATTTTTTTCTCCATCTTGATTGCCACATTCAGCATAAGTTCATCTGAGATTTAATGTTAATGCAATTTGACATTCTCTATGATGAGTATTTTTTAGGTCTGAGTATGACACTATTGGAACTTCAGCAAAAGCTGCCCTTGTTTATCTTGGAACAACATTAGTCAAGGTTAGTAAATTGCCTGCTACCTGCATTTTCTGTTTAGCAATATTAAGCATCTGTGATGGGCCACAAAACACTGTATCTTGTGCAAGAAAAAGTAATTCACAACTATCTTTTTTCCTTGTCACCCTTCCATCCTCACAGTTGCAGTCTCTGTTGTTTCTCAAGTTTTTGAGGTTTAGTCATGGTTACTTATCTTCATGTTGATGTCATAACTTAAAGGGCATTGTATTGGAGCTATTAGTTCCTCTGTTTAAGGGTTATTCCTGACGAACTGGTGTATTAATTTGCACTCAGATGTTATTCAACCAATAATTTAGCCAACCTTTGGAGTTTCTGTGTCATGGAATATGCATTGGGCATGTAAGTGAAAGCAGAAGATTCTAAAATATGATGGTTATATTCTTGACCTTGGGAAAATAACATCCACAGGCACTCACACACACTACATATAAGGTTGCTGACAGTAGAGAAGGTCCTTTTTTATCCCACTAAATATTAGGAGTTTGAGCTCTTTTCTTTCCCCTTATACTGGGCTGTTACAGATAACAACAAAGAATAAGAGTTCTTTCTTTTAACTCAGGAATAAGTTTAGCTAAGGTTAATGAACCAGCTTGAGCAAGGTTGTACATATCGTATCATTACCCGTATCGGTCGGGCCCAAAATAACGCCGTATCGTATTGTAAATGTATCGTAAATTTTTAATAAAAAAATTTCAAAATTTTCAAAAAAATCAAGAAATATAAAAAAATAACAAAAATTCTAAAAACATCATAACACATGAAACAATGATGAATTGCACAAAATACAACCATAAAATCACTTATGAAGTATTTATGTCTCTATGAGTTACATAAGACTCTTGCAATTAAGAACATGCCACAAGACTCGTACTTTCATATTAAAAAACAAAAACAAATTATTATATAAAACCTCAATCATGATAACCATCATCATCTTCTTCTTTTTCTACTCCTGCTAAAATTAATAACAAACCATGCAACTGATATCTGACAATGTAAATAAAAAAAACTACATAATCTAAAATTTAAATGCAATTAAAGCTTTAACTAATGTTGAAGAAGAGAAGGGATGACCCGAACCCTAGGTAGAGAGGGGGAGAAGAAGAGAGAGAGAGAGGGAGAGAGAAGAGAGAAGAGAGAGAGAAGGAGAGAGACGGCTGTGAGAATAGAACTCGATAACTTGCATTAATTAGGGCTTCTCTCTATATTAAATAGAGAGAGGCAAAAAGGAGAAATTACATGTAAGTCCTTATGAGGACAAAATTTCAGAAACCCTCTAATATAAAATAACTTAAGCAAAGAACCACCTATTTTCAACACTCCCCCTCAAGCTGGAGCATAGATATCAATCATGCTCAGCTTGTCACAACACTTTGAAAAATTTGGCCTAGCAAGGGGCTTTGTAAACATATCTGCAACTTGGTCTTCCGACTTTAGGTATTTGGTAGTAATATGACCAGCTTGAATCATATCTCGTACATAGTGGCAATCAACCTCAATGTGCTTTGTTCTCTCATGAAAGACAGGATTGTTTGCTATATATGTTGCCGCTTTGTTATCGCACATCATGGTCATTGGAGAGAGAACCTTCACCTGGAGGTCATGAAGAACAGTGCAAACCCACATCAATTCAGCAGCTGTTTGGGCCATAGCCCGATATTCCGATTCAGCACTTGACCTGGAAACCACAGTTTGTTTCTTACTTCTCCATGAAATCAAGTTTTCTCCCAGAAACACACAGAATCCTGTAGTAGATTTTCTATCTACTACAGATCCAGCATAGTTAGCATCTGAATAGGCTACTATCTCCAGAGTTCCACCTTTCCTGAACCATAACCCTTTTCCAGGGGATGATTTTAGATATCTGAGAATCATTATGGCTGCATTCCAGTGTACTTCAGTTGGTTTGTCCATAAATTGGCTAACTTTGCTTACTGCTAAAGCAATATCCGGCCTGGTCACAGTTACATATAATAACTTCCCTACTAGGGAGCGATAGCTTTTGCTATCAACAGGTTTTGACCCTTCTTCAAACAACTGAACTTTATGGTCCATGGGAATATTTGCTGGTTTAGCTCCCAACATGCCCGTTTCCTTTAATAAGTCAAGAACATACTTCCGTTGAGACAACACCATCCCTTCTCGGCTCCTAGCAACTTCTATACCCAGAAAATACCTGAGTGAACAAAGATCTTTTGTAACAAAGTGTTTTTGAAGATGAGCCTTTGTGGCTTCAATAGCTTTCACATCATCTCCTGTAAGAATAATGTCATCCACATATACCACCATAACAACTATGCCAGAGCTAGTTTTCTTTATAAAAAGAGTATGATCTGCTGCTGATCTATTAAAGCCAAAGCTTGACATTACTTCAAATAACTTTTGAAACCATGCACGAGGACTTTGTTTCAAGCCATAAATCGCCTTTCGCAATCTACACACCTTCTGACACTCTCCCTCAACCTCAAAGCCTGAAGGTTGTTGCATGTAAACGGTCTCAGATAGATCCCCATAGAGAAATGCATTTTTCACATCTAATTGGCATAAGCTCCAACCATGCTGAACAGCTACTGAAAGAACAAGACGGATGGTACCCATCCGTGCAACAGGAGAAAAAGTTTCAAAGAAGTCAATTCCATATGTCTGAGTATACCCTTTCGCGACTAATCTGGCCTTGTACCTTTCAATAGAACCATCAGATTTGTACTTTATTGTATATACCCATTTACATCCAACAATGTCAGCATCTGCTGGGGAATCAACGAGATCCCAGGTATGTTGAGATACTAAAGCTGTCATTTCTTCTTGCATAGCCAGCTTCCAGCGATTATCAAGTGCTGCCTGTTGATAGTTCAGAGGAATAGTTTCAGCAGACAGGGCTGAAACAAATGACTTCAACTGATGTCCAATTCTGGCATGAGAGACAAAATGAGATATGGGATATAAGGTACATTGTCTTGTCCCCTTTCGTAGAGCAATAGGCTTGTTATCATCATCCTGGAGATCACTATTGTCAGTAGAACTTACCTCAGGAGAAGAAGAAGATGAAGGCTCTTGCGGAAGTGGAGCTCTACGCACATATACCAATGGAGGATTATTAAATCTGGAAGTGGATGAAGTTTGATTCGGTAATGGGGGCACAGATTCCAAAGGAAAAGGAGGTATAGGTAATGGAAAAGACTCAGCTGGACCAACCTGCAGCGAGGAACTAGAAATAGAGTAATATGGAGAGGATTCCAGGAAAGATACATCCGCACTGACATACTCTCGGCGAGAAATAGGATCATAACATCGATAGCCCTTTTGATTTTTTGGATAACCGATAAATATGCATTTTGTAGCTTGAGAGGCTAATTTATCACGGTCAGGGCCAAGTTTGTGTACAAAACAAACACATCCAAATATTTTTGGTGATAAAGGGAAAAGTGGAGCATTAGGTTTTAGGATATGTAATGAAATTTGATCACCCACAGAAGACGAAGGCATGCGGTTGATCAGATAGCAAGCAGTGGTAATCGCATCACCCCAGTATGACGCAGGAACATTGGATTGAATCATAATGGTCCTGGCAACATCAAGGAGGTGTCGATGTTTTCGCTCAGCCACCCCATTTTGTTGAGATGAATAGGCACAGGAAGTTTGAGGTTGGATGCCATGATCTTGGTAAAATTGTAACAGACCTTTTGATTTAAACTCGAGAGCATTATCAGTGCGAACAATCTTGACAATAGATTCAAACTGAGTTTTTATTTCAAGAATTAGGGATTTGATCCTAGTAGGAATCTTACTAGGACCCCATACATCTGCATGAAGAAGTTCAAAAACTTTATTACTAGACTGACTCTGACTCGAAGGAAACGAACTTCGATGATGCTTGCCTAACTGACATGCCTCACACTGAAATGATGTGGTGGAAGGAATCTGAGGAAAGACCGACCGAAGCTTTGACAAAGAAGGATGACCAAGACGACGATGCCACTGAACAAGATTGAATGAATGTTCCACTGCAGCATGGACAGTACCCATTGGGTGATGTAGGTAGTAAATTCCATTTCCTTCATAGCCTCCACCAATCTTCTTCCCCGTCAGCAAATCCTGAAAATGACAACCCATTGGATCAAATATTACTCTACAGTTTTGTTCTTTTATAAGACAACTAACAGAAAGTAAACTTTGAGAAAAATTTGGAGCATGAAGAGCATTTTTCAACTGTAATGAGGAGGATATAGAAATATTTCCCTGACCAACAACCGGGGAGGAGCTCCCATCGGCTAAGGAGACTCCAATCTGAGCCTTAATATCCTTTAGATCTGAAAAAACACGAGAATTGCCACACAAATGTCTGGATGCACCAGAGTCAATAACCCACTTACTATCAGTCGGATGAAGATGATTTCCGGTTGAATATGCAATACCAGCTACAGGAGGAGTGAAACTCAAAGGTCAAAGAGCTATGAGCTCATCATATTCGGCACGACTAAGAGTGATACTACTCTCATTTTCAGCAATATTCTTTTGTACATTTGTAGCCTCGATAGTAGTCACATTTGCTTTAGGAGTATATGACTTTAATGAAGAAGAGGTTGGCCGACCATGCTTATCCCAGCAACGATCTTCTAAATGTCCAGATTTTTCGCAGAATGTACATTGAAGCTTTCCTCTGCCACCCATACCACGTCCACGTCCTCGTCCTCTGATATTCTGAACATTTCCACGCCCATAACTAGATGGGACAACAAGAGCAGATGACTGAGTCACAGGCTGAGATTGTGGCAGAGAGATCGCAAGTCTACTCAGGCGATTGTAAGCATCGGCAAGAGTGGGAACATCTGATCCAGTCAACATTTGAACTTTTGCAACGGAAAAATCTGAAGAAAGACCTGTAAGAAAACGAGCAACCATGGTTTGTTCTTGATGATCTTTTTGCTTTGAGCAACATAGGGGCCTGTGAGCATTAAGTCTTTTAAACGCAGCTTTGACCGAGGCATAGTACTGGGTCAAGGTCTGATCTCCCTGTTGCAAATTATATATTTCCTGTTCGACTTGCAGGATACGACTCACATTCGTTTCTTGTGAATATGTATCACGAAGATTGTCCCACATCAGTTTGGCTGTATTATAGTAGATCAATCCATCTGCAATATGGGGTTCGACACTATTCATGATCCATGACATAACTATGTCATTATCTTCATCCCAAGTAACATATTTTCCCAATTTCTCATTGGGTTCGCCTTCCAACAAAATATGTTTTCGACGATGTCCAGATACCGACATCATAAAAGTTCTGGACCATCTGGCATAGTTGGTTTCATTCAACCTTACGGAAGAGCCATACGAGAAGGGGTTGGCAAATGCTTTATATTCACCAATGTGTTCCAATTTGGAATCACACTTTGAAGTTTCAGCCATACTAACAAAATATTTCTGTTTCAGCAAAAAATCTGGACAGATTTCAAGCAACCTAGCAGCTGTTCACAAAAAGACACCACGACAGTAAGGAACAGCAGGTCACACGAGGAGAATATTCCCCAGCACCACAGGAATCAAGCCTGCAATTTCCACGACAATAGTGGACAGCAGCCCACACACATGAATCTTGAACAGCAGTCCACACACATAACAGTCACGCATCAGCTAGAACCAACGACCAGAAAAAAAAACTTTCACATAAACATGATGATTTTCAACACAGCAAAAAATGGCTATTTCCACTACAGAGCTTCCGATGTTGAAACTAATCACGACAGCATGAGAAAAACAATCACGACATCATGAAGAATCACGGATGATGTGGGTTTGATGCTGAAGTCACGACAACAGATGCAATCACGACAAACAAAATAATAACGACAGCATGAAGGGTCACGGTGGATGCTGAAATCACGACAGCAATTACTGAAATCATATTTGCAGATGCTGTAAGTCACGACAACCACAAACACATCATGGCAGCAGACATAGCCATACAACAATAGGATCTGCTATCAGCTGCCACACCCAGGCGTCACGGCATGTGAGACACAAAAAAAAATTACGACTGCCTGACCTGAGTACTCCCACGATGCTCTCTATGTTGTTCTTTAGGTCTGATAACAGATCTAGGCCAGATCTGTCATCAGATCTCAAAAAAAATTTTAATCGACACCTGGTTCGAGGATGTAGATCACGCTCCTGAGATCAGATCGATCACGCTCCTGAGATCGCTAGCTCTGATACCATGTTGAAGAAGAGAAGGGATGACCCGAACCCTAGGTAGAGAGGGGGAGAAGAAGAGAGAGAGAGAGGGAGAGAGAAGAGAGAGAGAAGGAGAGAGACGGCTGTGAGAATAGAACTCGATAACTTGCATTAATTAGGGCTTCTCTCTATATTAAATAGAGAGAGGCAAAAAGGAGAAATTACATGTAAGTCCTTATGAGGACAAAATTTCAGAAACCCTCTAATATAAAATAACTTAAGCAACTGCCCTTGTTTATATTGGAACAACATTAGTCAAGGTTAGTAAATTGCCTGCTACCTGCATTTTCTGTTTAGCAATATTAAGCATCTGTGATGGGCCACAAAACACTGTATCTTGTGCAATAAAAAGTAATTCACAACTATCTTTTTTCCTTGTCACCCTTCCATCCTCACAGTTGCAGTCTCTGTTGTTTCTCAAGTTTTTGAGGTTTAGTCATGGTTACTTATCTTCATGTTGATGTCATAACTTAAAGGGCATTGTATTGGAGCTATTAGTTCCTCTGTTTAAGGGTTATTCCTGACGAACTGGTGTATTAATTTGCACTCAGATGTTATTCAACCAATACTTTAGCCAGCCTTTGGAGTTTCTGTGTCATGGAATATGCATTGGGCATGTAAGTGAAAGCAGAAGATTCTAAAATATGATGGTTATATTCTTGACCTTGGGAAAATAACATCCACAGGCACTCACACACACTACATATAAGGTTGCTGACAGTAGAGAAGGTCCTTTTTTATCCCACTAAATATTAGGAGTTTGAGCTCTTTTCTTTCCCCTTATACTGGGCTGTTACAGATAACAACAAAGAATAAGAGTTCTTTCTTTTAACTCAGGAATAAGTTTAGCTAAGGTTAATGAACCAGCTTGAGCAAGGTTGTACATATCGTATCATTACCCGTATCGGTCGGGCCCAAAATAATGCCGTATCGTATTGTAAATGTATCGTAAATTTTTAATAAAAAAATTTCAAAATTTTCAAAAAAATCAAGAAATATAAAAAAATAACAAAAATTCTAAAAACATCATAACACATGAAACAATGATGAATTGCACAAAATACAACCATAAAATCACTTGTGAAGTATTTATGTCTCTATGAGTTACATAAGACTCTTGCAATTAAGAACATGCCACAAGACTCGTACTTTCATATTAAAAAACAAAAACAAATTATTATATAAAACCTCAATCATGATAACCATCATCATCATCTTCTTCTTCTACTCCTGCTAAAATTAATAACAAACCATGCAACTGATATCTGACAATGTAAATAAAAAAAAACTACATAATTTAAAATTTAAATGCAATTAAAGCTCTAACTAACAATACTAAATTCACATCCAAGTCATACTAAAATGTCATAAGTCATAACTAAACTACTAAGAGCTCATGATAACTAAAAACATTACATTTAACCGTCTTACATGCCGATCTTCATTTCTAAAGTTCTAAACTATAAAGATCCTAACACTAAACTATCTTTTAAAGCCTATTTGCCAAACATTAGGACAATAATTCCTTAGTGTTGCATCCAATTGCTGCCCGGTGATCTCTTTATCTTTAGTTATTTTTTTGGCAAATGGGTCAACATCATCATCTTCAGAATCTAGAACAATGGTTGATAGTCCTTCTTTGCATTTTTGCAAAATTCTTATTCTTTGAATTTCTTATAGTTCATCCATAACATCAACACTAAAAGTGGTAGGAATAGATGGATAATTACATTGACGTATATTTTGACGAAGACTTGCAATATATTGTTTTAATATATGCAGTCCACCTGATGCAAACCGACTGCAGAGGTCGGTTCGTTGACACAACTCTAAGGTACGATAAGAATGCACAAGCTATCAGGTTTCAAAACTGGATTTCAGATTTTTGGATATGAAAGTAAAAACCAGATTTTGTAAATTCTGAAACTGTTATAATCAGTTTCAAAACAGTATATATATATATATATCTTGCATTCAATTTCAGTTCTTATAAAATTCAGGGAGTACAAATCTGTTTCAGCTGAACTATGAAATTGAATGGAGTAAACCAGCAAGGGATGAATCTAATGTTCAGTCATGCAGACAGAAAATTAATCTGCTTCGTGCTTTAAACAGAAATTGTAACATATGCGCAAGCTGAAATAAGTAGTGAGCAACTAATTCCAATGCCGGTTGAGAAAACATATATATGTATATCTCGCGGGAATTAGATACGGCATATCAATCGCTAATATTACATAAATTTTCAGATCTGATTGAACATTGAACATGCTTTGCACTAAACAAATCAAGCTGACATTAGCTACAATAGCGCAGGACATAATTTCAATTTAACTCTGGCAGGGACTGATTCCAAAAGCGCCTAATAGGAATGGATTAAAATATGGGTAAAGACTCCAACGCTGAGTCTCTACAGTTCCACAGTTAGGTACAGTCCGGGCTTTAATAGTAGAAATGAACATCAATGTGTAATCAGGGTAACAACGTATTGTGTGTTCAAGAATCCCAAGTAAATCGCAGCATGCATGAACCCGACATTAACACATGTAATTCAGAATTTTTGTTTAACGAGTAACTTGGTTTGATTCAAGTTGACGTAGACATCCAGACACACGTCATTCGGATTCAGATTCAATTAAGCGCTCAATCAAATGTCAAAGTAATAAGTGAGCTAAAAGAAAAACAACCAAGAAACATCCAAACTCGATTCAGCGGTGAGACTGGTTCAGCCGCTAAACTCCCAACGCAAATGGCGCTGCAACCTCTCCAACGCCCGGCTTTGCAACAAGGGTTTCAGGTGTTATTAAAGCACCCGGTTCAGATGGCACCTTCAGCAATGAAGGTCCCATCAGCGACACCGTCAGCAACAAGGGTTTCAATCTTCACACATTTCAGCTTCTAATTCGGCAGCAACAATGGAGTCTCCTAGTTCACCAACATTTTTTGATCAGGTTCAGCACCCTTGGTTCAACAACACTCTTGGTTCCGCAACACTGGAGCAGCTTCTAAAGACGTCCCGCTCCACACCAAGAACAAACTCAGCTGGGATTTTTCCACCAGCGTGCACAACGTTTCCACGAACAGCAAAACATCACCAAGAAGGATACGAAGATGGGAATGGGTCGTCCTTCACGCCCTTCATGTCAATCACAAGCTTTACACCCACACTCAAACACTCACTCTCACTTAAACCTCACCCACAAATTTTCACAAAATGTCAAAATTCAAAGTAGAAGCAAAAAGACCCCCAACGTTTTTTGAAAATTCCTTTTAAATGGAAGATAAGACCTCCCTTGTCTCTCATTGGCCCTCATGAGAGGCCACCTCTTTTGATGCCAATGAGAGAGAAGTCTTAAAGGGGCTTGTCTTATTCTCCTTTTTTTGGCCAATGAGGAGCCACTATAGCTAAAGAGAGGGGCTCACTTGGGTGGCACCTCTTGTTGGCCCAATAAGAATTTGGGCGAGGTGGCTTGCCAAGGATTGGCCTCTCAAAAGGCCACCTCCATCTTGCGACAATGAGGAAGTTCCACAAGGCGTGGATTGGGGCCTCCTCAAAAGTATTGTGGATCTTTGAATATGGATATGGATTAAAATAAAAACCTACTTGGGTATCCCATACACTATTTAGTACCACAAAAAGATCCTAATGGATACTAGACCTATCTGGATCAATAGAATCCGGCTCCTACAAAATAAAAAATATAAAAAGTATTTATGTGGTTCCAAAAATTCACAAAATTGGAACCAACAAAAGGAATTTTCTTAGAGATATGTGACAAAAATCTTAGAAAATTATTGCATGCTAAATGACCAAAATACCCTTAGGTCTAGAATGGCCCAAATAGATTCAAATTGGATTGGGCATATATCCTAGATCAAATTTTTAGTTTTGGTTCCTCCTCCTGCTCTTCACATGTGGCACAAATCCCAATGCTTATGCATCACCACCTCTAATAATATATCCATGAAACAAATATCTCAATGATGACCCTGGTCGTGGTATATCATTCATGCTTTTGCAATATTACCATGCAGGATCATATCTATAAGATGAACTTGACGACAACATCAAAAGACCTAAAATAAAACATAACTAATTAACCACCAAATAAAAATATAGGCATACAAATATTCGACAACAAGTTTACACACACATAGAATAGAGATTTTTTACCTTAACCTACTTCCTTGAGTGGAAAAATGGTGGAAATGAACTCTTGAAAAAATCGCAAAAACCCTCTTCCTTGCACGCAGATTGGCGCCCCAAATCGCTCTCACGGCTCCTAGGGTGTGCGAGTTCCCCTCTAATGGCCTCTACACAAATGAGGGAGTCGGCCCTCAAGAGGTATTTAAAACAAAAAAAGTAAAAAAATAACTTTTGGTTTTTTTAAAGCACGTCGAAGGTGTATCGTGCGATACACACTCTTCATATTGGTTTCTCCCAAAGTTACGATACGTATCGTACCATATTGTACGATACAAAAACCTTGAGCTTGAGAACGCAAGTTGAACTATACCACAGTTTCAGCTTAAACTTAAGTATATTGGGTGGAACCTATATGATGAGCAGCCTAGAAACTTAACATGGATTGGTTTATTTCACCCTTGACATGCTAGTTTTCTCCTACTGTGAATTCTAGAATGTGTTGGAGGTTATAAGTGACTAGTCCCAGGAGACTGGTTTCAACTGTTCACCAAAAGATGGGTTCCCGTAAAGTTGTAAGGCAATATGTGGGGATTGGCTTCTACTCAGTTCTAGAAGGTTGTGGAACTTGGTTTCCTGATGACAGAGGTGCTGGTGATTGAAGCACTCTTGTTAGGTAAGTTCTGATCCACAAGAAGGGATTGACAATGTACATATTGTCTTGGAGAGAGGCTTAGTGAAAATCCATGTTTGTGGAAGATGCAGACTGCTTGCTTCTACATCGAAAGACCTTATGCAGCTTTAGGAATGTTTGGTTGCTGATTTTCGGATAATTGTATTTTTTGATAAAGTATGTTTTCAATAAATTAGATGGTACCTGTTTTGTCCACTCATATTTTACATTCAAAAGTCATGCCAATTCACATATCTGTGAGCTGGCAAAAGCAACCTAAATGGGTGAAACTTGTATAACTGTTTTGCCTAAAATGCATTTGGATCATTCAACTGGACATCCTCTGACTGTTTACTGAGATTGATTTTGGGCCTTTCCTAGACAAGTTAGGTGCAGAACAAAGAAGGCCTCCTTTTGGGGAGAGTTTGAGCTATTAGTGGGACAACAGTCTAAAAGATCTAGAATTCTGAACTAACACACACAGCTAGAATTCTGCACACACACACACACACATGCATATAACACAACACACACACACACACACACACACACACACACACACACACACACACACACACACACACGAGAGCTCTTTCTGCCATTGTGGGGTTTAAGCTCTTTTGCCTACCTTTGTGACAGCATGTTGCATACTCTTCTTACTTCCTCTCTACTGTTCTACATTAGTCAGTTCTGAAAATACTGAAAATAATGATGTCGATATCTGTCGGCTTGACTTTGAATTATCGAATTATTGCAAGTCTTCACAGCTTGACATGTAGACTATGTAGTTATGTACAATTTTTTGTTGCTTTCTTTCTTTGATTTGCTTGACTTTTCATGCATGTTTTGCTTTTCTCACATTAGTGCTTCAGCATGATTATTTTGTCCATGTTTTCCTATTTTATTGGTTATTTGTTATGTTTTATTACTTCAGGAATAATTTCTCATTTTACTTTTCACGTCATTTATTCATGGAGTATACATTTATTCAAAATTAAGCATAAGTTTTCAAAATTCCAGAAATTCCAAATATTTTCTATATTAGGCTTAGGTTATCTTCTAAAAACCTTGTCAGTTTGCATATCATCTACAATTTCAAATTTTAATTTGTGCCAACTCAATGCAATGCTATTTTGGCTTTATAATCATCATCAAGCTTCTCCCATCTAATGTAGCTTTATTGCTGAAATAACATGTCTTGGTTGCAGTTGATTGATATGTTTTTGTTACATGTAATTACTAATGCGAGTATTTTAATTCTTTTTTTTTTGGGGGGGGGGGGCGGGGTGGGGGGAGGCGGGGCAGGTATGAGCACTACCCTGATTCCTATTGATGGCCGGAGTGCCAGTGAATAGGTGATGATCCAAACAGTGCATGTTTTGTGCGCTGGACTGTTGGATCACACCAATCACATAACTTTAGCTGTCTAGAATATATTATTACTATGATGTGCACCCTTAAATCTGTCTCTCTTGAGTCAAAATTTTAATTATGAAATGTGCTTGAACCAAAAGTTTGATGTTGCTATTTTCTCTTTGTTTCCAGTTTAACTCACATATTCTAACTATTTTGGCAGCTTGTTTGCCTTGCCACTTTTCTCAAAGTGCCTGAGAATGACAGCTTTGATCCATCTCAGGTATTTGTTTAATCCTAAGTACATGGTAAACTTTCATTGAAGATTGCCTGTTTTGATTGGATGAGATGGTTCTTATGGTCTTTTTACTTTTCAGGATTAGTGCCATGATAATGCTACATTTTAAATGGTATTATGGATATTTATAGGATTTTAAAATATAGTTGAATTCTCTTATTTCTTGTTAATCTATATTATGCACTTCTGTGGTCCTTTAAAAGCTGTCTATTTTATCTATATAATTGTTATTAAACATTACTCTATTTTTCAAGCATATTTATGCGTGTGTATTAAATGAATACACCTATGTCACATGGGTGCGGGTGCGGGTGCGGGTGCGACACGGGTGCGGCGCAATTTTAAAAATTTTGGACACGGGGACTCGGCTATATATATATATATATTTAAAAATATATATATATATATATATATATATATATATATATATCCAGTGTGTGCATATGTCTATATAAATTTTGGACTCGGCTCGTGACTCTTCCAAGTTGTCTCAGATCCTGAACTAACTGAGTTAAAATAGTAGTATAACTGGGTTAGAACCAAACTAGGCTGAGTTTATCATTGACTCAGCCGAGTCTTAGCTACCATGGGAATAAAACATCATCAAGGTATTAATTAAAAGCATTAACTAAAAGCATGTTCTGGTAAATGCATTAAATATCTTTTGCTAAAATTCATAACATTAATTAAAAGCATTAAAAGCTTTTAATTTTTCAAAGCTAGATTTGAAAAAGAGAGAGAGAGAGAGAGATCTCGGTAGATGAGAAAGTGTTGCTACTCGTGGATGAGAATTTATTAGCTTTTATAAGAGAGAGAACTTGGTGGATGAAAAGTGTTGGTACTCGTGGATGAGAATTTATTAGCTTTTAAGATTGAGAGAGAATTAAATGATAATATTTAAGAATAATTTTTTTTTCTGGGCCTAATGTTTAAGACTCATGCTATATATATATATTTTTAAAAAATATATAAAAAGATCTTTTTTTTTTATTTTTTGTACTAAAAATGGACATTTTTGGACTCGGTCAACGTTGACCGAGTCCAAAATTAAGACGGACTCGGCCTGGACTCGTTGACCGAGTCCGACTCGGCGTTGACCGAGTCCAGGCCGTGTCCGAGGCCGCACCCGTGTCCGCACCCGTGTCGGGGCGTGTCGACTCGGGTGCGGCACCTCCCTAGCCGAGTCCGTGTGACATAGGAATACACTTGAAATTGCTAAGAAAATGAAAAAACAACTATGAAATAATAAAATAGAAATAAAAATATTAAAAATAAAAAAATATCTGTTGCGTTACTTGCCTATCGTTATTCTTGTAGTGTGTTACATGTCATGTTGTGTCTCCTAAACTCCCTTTGACATAGTCTAAATATATTTGTTTTTGTGGAACTAAACTTAGTTTAAAACATGGTATCAAAGCCTATCTGAGGTTGTGAGAGGAGGAGTTCAGTTTGAAACTGTGTGAAGGTCTGCTGGCGTCATCTTTGAAGGGTCGAGTCGAATGAACATTGGAGTTCTGTCACATCTGAAGGCAGCACCAGGTAGATCATGATTTTAGATGATTTGTGTAAAGATCATCTTCATTGAAGGCATGGTTGATTTAATATGGATTTTTCAATGATTTTTCAAAAGGGGCATGAACAATAACCAGATTTGGGTTTTTTGCTCAATCTTTGTGAATCGTTGTGTATTTGAGGCTCATATTGGATGCTTCTAGGTCGTTTTTGACCTAGAAACATTATTGTGGTGGTGTGGTGCTCTTGTGTTTCATTTTGAGAGAGTTCTATCGAAGTTTTGGGTTGCTCTAGCTAGCGGTAACCTATTTTTCTGCAGTTTTGGTTGAGATTTACTATGGTACAGTATTGGGTCATAGCTATTGGGTGTAAAATTCATGTGGAAGTGGTTTGTGAAGGGTCTTGGTAATATTGGTTGCGGTTATTGTATTTTTGGAGAGGATTTGAACAAGATTTGGGGCATTTTAGCTTGCAGTAAGCTATTTTTTGAGCTTTTTCAAGGTGTCAACTGCATCTAGATTGGTAAGGTTGTGCTGCATTTGTGTGGATTCATCAATTTTAAGCATAAAATAGCATATTGTAGTGTTCATTTGTGCCTTGTGTTATCCATGTGACTCTTGAAGTGCTCCTAGTTGTTTGTTTTTCTCTTTTGTTGGTAAGCTCAATCCCTTCGTCTTTTTTTTTTGTAATATTTATTGTGAGTGGTATCATGGAGAAGGTAGAGATTCAAATCATTCCAGTCAAGTTAAATGGGACAAACTATGTATATTGGGCTGATTTTTTGGATGTGTGGTTGTTGGAAAAGGATTGGGAGGCTATCTTGATGGTTTAAAAACAAAACCTAAAGCTTCTGATGAGGGTTTTGATAAATCTATTAAAGAATGGGTAATGAACAATGTACGAGTCAAAGTTTGAATTCTTGGGTCTGTGGAATCGAGGATTGCCATGAACATTTCCAAATTCTATGAGTCAAAAGAAGCTTGGACATATCTCAGACAAGTCTATAATTCAGAAAACTGGGCGAAACATTATCAACTCACTCAAGAGTTGAGAAATATGCACCAAGGAAGTAAGTCAATCGAAGAATTCTATTCAGAGATGCAATAAGTGAGTGTGAGATGCTCTTGCACTAATGGAGAGGCAAAAGAAATGTGAGAAGTGTACAAAATGTGTGTCTTGCACTTCATGTCAAACTTGTTTGGGGCTTCTTAATCAATACAAAGAGACAAACAAAGTCATTGAGTTTCTCATGGCCCTTGGGCTAAATTTTGATGGGACGAGGAATGTCATCTTGCATCGTTCTCACTTACCATCCGTGTCTCAAGTTATTGCTTAGTTAATTGCAGAGGAGAGGAGACTGAGATAAAGTCTCTTGGATCTTTCTCATCGGGGATAATGTCATGGCTATATCTAGGCAGATGGATGACAAAATGGGGGGAAGAGGAGGTGGTAGGACTGGAGGACAAGAGAAGATGGGACTTGGAGGAAGAGGTGACCTTGGCTCTGTTTAGTGTCGTTATTTTAAGGGTTTTGGTCACATGAAGAACTATTGCCCAATTTTCAAGAAAAAGAAAGATGATACATATGCAACTTCTATTGAAAGTAAGGGTGTAATACCAAAGGATGAGCAGTCTGGTGATTCTGCATTGATTGATGTTGAATTGTTGGGTAGTAAGCAACTTCAGAGACTGAGCAAGTTCAACAAGAGATTCAACATCATATTCAACAATTGGAGCTCCTTGTTCAGTCGGCTGTTGGCCCTTCTTCCTCTGTCACTCCTGCCTCCTCCTATGATATTGCTTTCTCCGGTATCTTAGGTCCTTTATTTGGTTGACTATTAGACTTTGGGGCTTCATGCCATATGACACCTCATGAGTCTGACGTAGCTAATTATCGTCCCTGTAGTGGCCTTTTTCGCACTCCAGATGGTTCTTCTATGTCTGTCTCCTAAGTGAGTTCAATTACTTGTGACTCTTATCCTGGTAGTAAATTTAATCTTTATCAAGTTTATCACGTTTCATCTCTTGCTATGAATCTTATTTCTGTGGGTCAAATTACCAAACTTAACTCTACTGTTATCTTCTTCTTTGTTGGTTTTGTTGTGCAAGATCAATTGTCAAGGAAGAAGATTGAGATTGACCATAAGAAAGAAGATCTGTACTACCTGGTTTGGATTTATATGAGGGAGCAAAAAAAAGTTAGAATCGGATATGGATCTTCGGTTTTGGATGAGTCTGTTTTGTGGCACCGAAGACTGGAACATGTTTTCAGCTCTAGGTTGCAAAGTTTAGTGTCCTAGAGATGTTTTGAAAAATTCAACCTAGTTGTGTCAAATCATGTTAAAGATTTCATGCCCTACGATTTAAGTGTAGTGACAAAATCGGAAAGTCCTTTTGATTTGGCACACTCATATGTATGGGCTCCTTCTCCTGTTATGTCAAAAGGAGGATTATCCTATTTTGTGTCTTTCATAGATGATTGTACAAGGTTTACTTGGATATATTTTATGAAAAATAGAAGTGATCTTTTTAAAATCTTTAAAAGCCTTTATGACATGGTTGAGAATCAATTTACAGCTAAGATTACAACTCCGCGTAGTAATTCTGGTGGTGAATACATTAGTTATGTGTTTGAAAGGTTTCTGCAAGAAAAAAGTGTGGTTTACCAAAAGTCCTATCCTTACACTCCTGAGTAAAATGGTGTAGCTGAGAGAAAGAACATGCATGTCTTGGAAACTGCTAGAGCTTTTTTGTTTGGTAGAGAAGTACCTTAAGTGTTTTGGGCAGATGCAATTCAACTTAGCATTTATCAGATAAATTGTATGCCTTTTGGATTTCTTAAAGGCATATCACTTTTTCAAAAACTATATGCAAGAATTTCAAACTATGCTATGTTGAAAGTATTTGGTTGTGTATGTTTTGTCGTGCTAGTTGACAGATACATAGATAAGTTATATCCTAAAGCTATCAAATGTTGTTTTCTTGGTTTTTTTGAGGGTCAGAAAGGATACAATTGCTATGATCCGGTTGAAAAAAAAATGTAGGTACCCAGACATATTTTTGAGGAGAATGTGCTATACTTTAGACAGTACGGAGAAAAGACAGAGAATGAGAGTGACTTGTCCTTTTTGGTTCCCTTTGAAGAAAAAAAAGGTGGCAGAGAGAGAATGGAGAATTAAGGGGAGAAAGTTCTAGTTAGAGGTGATAGGTTTGGTCAGACCTACTCAATGAGACATGAAGATTTCATTGAAATTTCGATTTTAGATCAAGTAGAAGAGAAGGGAAGTGAAGGGGCTAATCTTGATCTCATTCCTTCGACTACAAATCCGAGACAACAACAACAAAACTTAGAGTTGCCATCTTCTTCTTCCTCATCTTATGGTCAATTACGTAAAAGTTCTAAACCTTCTATACTTCCGTCTCGTTTTGTGTCCTATGAGTCTTTTGCATTGTGCTTTCCTAGCCTTAATCCATTCCTATGTTGAACCTGAGTTTTATGCAGAAGCTGTAGGAAAGGAAGAGTGACAAATAGCCATGGTTGATGAAATGAATGCACCAGAAAGAATGCATGCATGAAAACTAGTAAAACCTACTCTCAAGAAAAATATTATTGGCAACAAATGTGTGTACTAGGTAAAGACAAAGGCAGATGGGTCAATGGAGAGGTATAAAGCTAGATTGGTGACTAAAGGGTACAATCAGCAGTTTAGAATCGACTTCGCAAAAACTTTTGCTTATGTGACTCATATGACCACTATTCGTACTCTTCTAGCAGTGGGACCTTTTGCAGTAAGATGTCAAGAATGCATTCTTGAATAGGGACTTACAAGAAGAAGTGTATATGAAATTACCACAAGGATACTCAGATCCAGAAAGAAGAGTGTGTTATATGGTCTCAAACAAGCACCTCGAGCTTGGTTTGAGAAGTTCAATTCAGTAGTAAGGTCACTTGGTTTTGAGCAGAGTCATCACGATCCTGCCTTATTTGTATCTACATCTGCTCTTGAAAAATGTATATTGCTTCTTTGTGTAGATGATATGGTTGTCACTGGAAATGCCATAAAGAAGACTGAAGAGACCAATATGTTCGAGATGAAAGATTAGGGCGTTTGAAGTACTTTCTTGGGCTTGAGATAGCTTACTCTTTGAGGGAACTCTACTTGTCCCAACATAAGTATGCTATAGATTTGGTTATGAAAGCAAGATTGGCTAATGACTCAAAACAAATAAATTCCCCCATGGAGTCAAATTTGAAGTTGAGAGCTACTGATGGTGTTGAGCTAGAGGATGCTGTTGAATACAGGCAATTGGTTGGTAGCCTTATTTATTTGACTATATTTAGACCAAATATAATACATGCAGGCTTTGTAGTAAGTCAATTTATGAGTGCTCCCTCAACAGTTCACTTGGCAGCTGTACTCAGGATCATCAGTTATATCAGAGATTCTATGCACTATAGTATGTTATTCTCGTCTTCGTCGAGCAAAGAGTTGAGAGCTTTCTGTGATGCTGATTTTGGAGGCTCTACTAGGGATCGTCTTTCCACTACAGGATTTTCTATTTTTTTTTAAAGCTCTCTGATGTCATGAAAGAGCAAGAAATAACAAAGGGTGGTCTTGTCTACTGCAGAAGCAGAATACAGAGTGATGACTCAAGTTGTGATTGAAATTATTTGGATTCGATATCTATTAAGGGAATTGAGAATTCCATGTGAAAAGAAAACCCAGCTATATTGTGATAATATGAGTGGTATTCATATGGCAAAGAATTCAGAGTTTCATGAGCGCATTAAGCACATTGAAATAGATTGTCATTATACAAGAAGAGCTTATGAAGATGGAATTATAGCTTTAGAGCATGTCAACTCAAAGAATCAAATTGCAGCAAAAAGTCTTTCTCATTCACATTTCAGTTCTTTCCTTTCCAAACTTGGAATGATTCCTTTACATCCTTCCAAGTTTGAAGAGGAGTATTAAAAGTCTATGTAATATATTGTAGAATAGTATTATGTAATATATTACTAAAGGGGGTCGACCCTCTAAGAGAAGTTGTTCCACACTTACGACATTAATAGAGAAACTTTGTTCTCTCCTTTTGTTTGTGTTCTCTCCTCTATCCCTAACCTCTTTCCTCTTCTCACACTGTTTAACACATTCAACCAATTTATTGAATGAATTAACAATCTTGACAGGGTGTTTGAGATATTTAAGCAAAATTTTGTCACTGCAATCCTAGAAATTGTCTAAGATATGGAAAAAACTGCAAAGTGATTGTAGGACCTTCAAGTTTCACAACCAGGTAGAAATCAGGAGACTAAGAAACTTGCTCTGTTCTTGCTTTGTTTTATTCACATACTAACTACATCTGAGCTCCTATTACAACCAAGTTGCCTACCTAATGTGCTTTAGATGTTAAGCCAATGCTTTGGATATATAAAGGAGAGAGAGAGAGAGAGAGAGAGAGAGAGAGAGAGAGAGAGAGAGAGAGAGAGAGAGAGAGAGAGAGATGGGGGTGGGGGGGGGGGGTGTGGGCGGACAGGGAGGGGTCGGTTCTCAGATCCTCGGATTATAAATCCAAAGATCTCCCTCAGATTTGACATCCAAGGGATCCAAATGCACCTCTAGTGATCAAGGGAGTTGGCTTGGATCGTGTCCTGTACGGTCAATACAATTGGTTGACCCGGTTCTCATAAATAATTGGCTTCATGTATATGAATTATGAACATAGAAATAGTAATGTACTTGTATTGTTTATGAACTCATTTGGTTTCATGTAAATGTATTAATAGGAGTTTATTTGTTGTATTTGTTTACGAATCTCATCCTCATGTAATTTTTGTTAGCACATGCCATTCAAGCCTTTTAGACAATCACTTACATTTTACTACTTTAGATCTGTAAGGTTGTTGTTAAATTGAAATTACGTGAATCTTTATTGAAATATAAATTTCAGTTGCTTAGCCTGAATCTTGGTGGGCTCCATGCCAGATTACGGGCACGAATCTGAGATCTATGGCATGAATTATATTTTGATATCATAGATGCTTCTGTCAAAATATATTTTTAACATTTGGGTGATATCCTTTTTACTGAATTTTGCATGAAAAGCAGAAGTTAACAAGACTTCGCTGAGTTACTGGGCTGACCTACCCAAGTTTTAAGTCAAGTCCAAATAAGTTCATTCATGAGTTGTTCACTCCTGACAGGCCTGACACATGCCATTTCAAGCTTGATGATGTGTTTTTCACAGCTGGTGCTGTAAGAGGGTGCCCTTCCCTGTGTAGAGATCCAAAAATTTATGGTTCCTCAGGTCATTTTCAGGTTCCTCCTGTCTAGAGAGGGTCAGCTCCTAAAATACCTATGTGGAGACCTTGTGTCTTGGCCGACATTGCTTCTAGCCACCAGTTTGGCCTAGGGCAGCTTCTATATCTCATGAGTAGCACATTGGGTGCTTGAATGTGCCCGTGAGTATTACAAATCCCTCCATGGTCACGCTAGCATGGACCGACACTTCTGTTAAAGCTTCGGTATCATCCTGGACATGCACCCAGTTATGCATGGAGATGTACGAGGCTTCACTGGTGCCTAAGTCACATGGGTACGAGTACAAGTGCAGGTACGGAGGGTACGACATGACAATTCAAAAAAATGTGGGTACAGGGACACAACATTATATATATATAATATATTAAATATTACATAAATATAAAATAAATTCCAAAAATCAAAATTTACTATTCCAACAAGACAACATATATTAATTTAACATTTAAACAATTAACATTTAACAACCAACTAAACTAGTAACAGACCAGGCTAACAACTTTTATTCAAAGAATCAAAATTCAATAACAAGTAAAGCTACAACTACAACAGATGATTACCGTCTAGAACATCATCAACAATAACCCCTCTCTACATAAGGGACAATCCGATGATAGGAATATGGTCTCTGTCGAAAGGGAGACAAGGATGAGAGAGACGAGAGGCTAGTCAAGAGGGAGACAAAAAGAGGGGCATAGACGAGAGAAGTACTTGAGTTGCGCAGAGAGGGCGATGCTGCAAGGGGCTGAGATAGATGACGCTGTGAGGGGCTTGTAAGAAAATAGGTGCAAGTGTAACCCAAGAATGCACAAGCATTCACTAAGTCCAATAATGGACAAGCACTATGGCATTCAAACAAGAAGTCCACAAAGGGACAATATGAAAGCCTAAAAAGGCTATACAAACATAAAAAATAATGAAATATTTATTGAATGAAGCCTTGAAAGTCATAACAAATACAAGGGGAAATCACCCCTATTTATACAACAAAAAAGCAAAAGGAGAGCCATTGGGTGCTCCTCGTAGAGACGTTGGGAGCCTCCAACGGACAAATTTGTGACCGTTGGGGGTCCCAACGACTCTATGTGGGACCCCTAATGCGTGTTCAAAAAAGGGATTTAAAAGGGAAAAAATACAAAAATAAAAAAAGATAAACTAACCTAATTAATAAATAGTTGTTTCTATAAAAAAACTATATAAAAAGATAAAAATACCCCTATCGGGTTTTACAAAAGAATTATATATATAGATATGTATATATATACATATGTACATATATTTTTAACACTCCCCCTCAAACTTGATGGGGAAAGTTATCCCGAAAGTATGAAAATGCAAAACGAATCTTGGGAAGAAGTCCAAGTCTTCAAGAGTCTTCAACGAAAATCTTCATCTTTATGGCATCTCAGAAAGTTCTTGCAAATATAAGTATTCAAAATGCCTTTATTGGTGATCATCTCTAAGCACCTTCATTGGATATGTCCATGATGTATCGAAGGTATCCCATCTCAAAAATCCTACATATGAAGAACTAAAAAAATATTCTATCCAAAGAGTTGCAAAATTTTCAACAACAATATATTGTAAAGCAAGAATAAAATGGTTTAAACAACATAGTAATAACTTTTTGAATCATTAAATATTAAGAAAGACAAGAGGAGCATTCCTCAAAGATGAAATTGAATCATAATGAACTTATTTTACAAGAAACCATAACATTGATCATAAGCATATTTGATTATTTAAAGGACATATGATTCATTAAGAAGAGATAATCAATTATGCATAAAGATTATCTTAAATGAAATGGTGGTCTTCCAAAAAACATATGAATCTCTCAAAAAAGTGTCTATTAGAAACACTTCAAACAAAACCCATAAAAGGGTATAAATGGAAGAACCCAATGAAGAATAAGTAAATCTTTATTTATGACAAAAAAATTTAAGAAGCATTGAATATGCACCATGTGAAAATGTCTCTAAAAGAACATCAAGTTCGAAAAAAGACTTTGATTTAAAAATATCTTCAACTAAAACAAGTCCAAAGATGACTTGGTTAACCCACAAGAATCCCAAAGAGGCAAAGTGCACAAAGATACAATGAAATACTCACAAAGGAGTACAAATGTAAGGAAGTCTTCAAAGAGACTATATGCACAAAAACACTAAGTTCTCAATGTGTGAAGTGTGCACAAAGGCACAAGTAGGACACTTGGAACAAGTGTGCACAAAGGCACAACACATTTAATAGATCACAAATGCACAAATAATATAGAATCTTTATTTAGTGAACTCAAAATCTTTAGAAAGAGCTAATGAACTTTATGCATGCAATTATGTGAATCATGCACATGAAACAACAAGTGAAAAAATAACTTTTATCAAAGATGAGTTTATTAAATTTATGCATACCACAATGTTGACACAATAATCAATTAAAAGCATAATTCACTCACCCATCATAGAGTGATTTTAAGTATAGAGGACCAAATATACATATATATATGTTATCAATGAAGTGCATGAACTTTTATTGATAAATGTTTTTTCATGTATAGAAGGAACAAGTAGTAAATGTAACGACCCCAACTCATACCCCTTGAAAATACATATTTTTTTTTCAGTGCGAAAACTTCCTAGAGACCCGGGGTACTCACAGTTTCAATTCCAATTGGATAGCCAAACACCACAAAGGGACTTACATTTATCATCCACAAAGAACCAAGCCAAATCTTTTTATTCATGAATCAATGTCAGTCTCACACTCAACTGAAAGTAAAGTAACAACTAACTGAAACAAGAAAACTGAAAGAAACAAAAGGAAGAGCCACTCTTTCCATAGGTGAAGCAGTCTAAAATCAATTGTGACCCTCGTGCCCTCCTAGAAGCTAGCCGATTTCACTGATCACCTGTGTTTGTGAAAACCAATAAAGTAGGGTGTCAGAACCGAAATCCCGAGAACAACTATTTCTTAGTGAAACATGTGAGATAAAGAGTATAGACAAGATTTCATGCAATAATTTGAGAGAAATGTAAATATGACAATTTACAACATCATCCATACAACAGGTTACATATGCTAAGCATGAAGAAACATTAAAGCAGCAACAAGTAGCACAAACTAAGTAAACAAGACTTTCAACATGCATTAGGAAGTAAATAACATACACTCACCATCACATAATGACTAAGGAAACAATTAAAACATGCATGTTCTAATGCATAACAGGGAAAATGTATGATTTATGTGCAATGCATGAACCCTTTTATTATCTTTCATTTAAGTTTTCATTTTTCATATGCATGCCCTATTAAATGCATACAACTTTAAGTTCCTCTTTTTAATTACCGTTGCCCGCGGATACACCAAACGGGTAAAATCTTCGAGGTCAAGTTAGGTTTTCAGGGTAGCTTAGCACACAAGTTGTAATTTATTTACTGGGTCCCAAACTCCGCCTGTGTATAACTGTTTAGTTATACACTGCCGGTCCCAAGCCTGGATAAAGGAGGAGGGTTGCGGTAGGCCAGTGACAACCAGCATAAAAACTTAGTCATACCTTATAAATATGAACCAATATGAGAATTTTGTTGGGGTGTTCCCTACTGAGCGATGCGCTATACTCTATAGGCCCGGAGGCAGTGATAAATGGGCAAGGGTTGCTAGGTCGTTGCCCAGAAGCGACGCGTCACACCGGCGCCCGGGTGTGGTGTCAAATAGGCAAGGGTTCCCTCACTTTGTTGGACGGGTGGGGGTAAAGAAGTTAGTCCAAGACCATAAAATTAGGTTAGCCACTTGGAACATAGGGTCTTTAACTGGTAAGTTGGTAGAGTTAATAGATGTTATGTGTAGGAGAAAGATTGATATTTTATGTCTACAAGAGACCAAATGGGTAGGTGAAAAAGCAAAAGTGATAGAACCTTGGGGATATAAGATTTAGTATACATGAATAAATAGGAATAGGAATGGAGTAGAGATTGTTATGAGTCATGAGTTTATAGACAATGTAGTTGAGGTCCGTAGGAAAGGTGATAGGATTTCACTTATTAAATTAGTATTAGGTACAAATATTATTAATATTATTAGTGTTTATGCACCTTAAGTAGGTTTAGATGATTCCATTAAACGTCAATTTTGGGAAGATTTAGATGGAGTAGTACAAGGGATATCTTACGGAGAAAAGTTTTTCATCGGCAGTGACCTTAATGGACATGTAGGCATTAGTAGGGATGGATTTGAGAGTATCCATGGAGGCTATGGTATAGGAGAAAGAAACGAAAGTGGAGAAAGGATTTTAGATTTTGGTTTGTCCTATGATATGATCTTAGCAAACACTTGGTTTAGGAAGAGGGAGTCTCAACTAGTAACATTCAAAAGTGGGGTTAATACGAGTCAAATAGATTTTTCCTATTTAGAAAGAGAGATAGGGGTTGTTTAATCGATTGTAAGATTATACCGGAAGAAAGTGTAGCTACACAATATAGAATCTTAATTTTAGATCTTAGAATTAGACAATGCCGCAAAAGGGATAGACATAGGATAAATCCTAGAATTAAGTGGTGGGCACTGAAAGGAGCTAAACAAGGAATGTTTGTAGAGCAGGTAGTTAAGGAAGCTGATTGGTGTCTCGAGGAGGATTCAGAATCAATGTGGAATAAGATAGCGAGTGACATGAGAAAGGTGGCTAAGGAGGTATTGGGTGAGTCTAAAGGCGGTGCACCGCTAGGTAAGGATACATCATGGTGGAACGGGAATATCAAATTAGTTATTAAGGTTAAAAGAGAGTGTTATAGAAATCTAAGTAAGAGTCGTGATAATGAGAATGTGGAGAAGTATATGATAGCAAAGAAGGAAGCTAAAAAAGTAATTCGAAACGCGATGGATAAGATATATAAGGAGGTTTATGACAAGTTGGATACCAAAGAGGACGAGAAGGATATTTATAGGCTTGCAAAGATAAGAGATAGGAAATCGAGGGATCTGGGTATGGTTAGATGTATCAAAGATGAAACGCAAAGGGTTTTAGTCAAAGATGAGGAGATTAAGGAGAGATGAAAAAATTATTTTGATAAGCTATTTAATGGAAGTCATGCTCAGGATCTTGGAGACTTCTCCATTCCTTTTCATGAGATGAATCATGACTTCATGCACAAGATTCAAAAGAAAGAAATTGCAGAGGCTTTGAAGAAAATAAAATCAAGAAGGGCAGTTAACCTAAATGGTATACCTATCGAGGCTTGAAAATGCTTGGGAGAGAAAGGTTTAGAATGATTGACAAATCTTTTTAACAAGATTTGGCGGACAAATAAGATGCCTAATGAGTGAAGGAGGAGTACTTTGGTGCCTTTATATAAGAATAAGGGTGATATACAAGATTGCACAAACTATCGTGGTATAAAACTCATGAGTCATACTATGAAACTTTGGGAGAGGATGATTGAGTCTAGGTTGAGGAAGGTTGTCATGATATCGGAGAATCAATTTAGTTTTATGCCTGGAAGATCAACTATGAAAGCTATACATCTTCTTAGACAACTTATTGAGAGAAATAGAGAGAGAAACAAAGATTTGCATATGGTTTTTATTGATTTGGAGAAGGCATACGATAGAGTACCTAGGGACGGTCTCTGGTGGGCAATGATGAAGAAAGGTGTTTCTCTCAAGTACATTAGTATAATTAAACATATGTATGAAGGAGTAGTAACCAATGTCCGCACTTGTGGAGCGGTGACAGCCAATTTTCCTATAACGGTTGAGTTACATCAAGGATCTGCTTTAAACCCTTTCCTATTTGCTATAGTGTTAGATGAGCTTACGAGAGCAATTCAAGAAAATGTGCCATGGTGTATGTTGTTTGCTGATGATATTGTTTTGATTGATGAGTCTAGAGCTGGGGTTAATGCTAAGTTAGAATTATGGAGACAGACATTGGAAGCAAGAGGTTTTAAGTTGAGTAAGAGTAAGACAAAATACATGGAATATCGGTTTAGTAAGCAACGAAGTAGTGATGGGAGTGTAGTGAAGCTTGGTGAGCAAGAAATACCGGTGGATGATTGTTTCAAATATTTGGGATATATCATTCAAAAGTATGGAGAAATTGATGGAGATGTAAATCATAGGATAAAGGTTGGGTGGATGAAATGGAAAAGTGCAACTGGAGTGTTGTGCGATCGTAGAATGTCATTGCGGTTGAAGGGAAAGTTTTATAGGACGACTATTAGGCCCCCTTTACTATATGGTACGGAATGTTGGGATGTCAAGAGACATCATATTCAAAAAATGAGTGTAGCTCAGATGTGTATGCTTAGATGGATGTGTGGAAATACAATAAAAAATAAGATTCAGAACGAGGAGATACGTAAGAAGGAAGGCGTTGCACCCATTGAAAATAAGATGAGAGAGAATCGTTTACGGTGGTTTGGACATATTTGGCGAAGGCCTAATGATGCTTCTGTTAGAAGGATGGAGAAATGGGAAAATATATTAGTTAAAAGAGGTCGGAGTAGGCCTAAGAAGACATGGATGGAGATGATAGGAAAGGATATGAATGCTTTGAACCTCACCGAGGACATGGTATTGGATAGAAATGATTGGAGGAGAAGGATTCATGTGGAAGACCCAGAATGATTTTCTTTTTTTGTTTATATCGCCGACCCCAATTGTTTTGGGATGAAGGCGTAGTTGTTGTTTTTGTTATCTCAAACTTAGCCTTCGACCGAATCACCTTCGGAACATTAGACATCTACATCTAATGTCGGGGACAGAAGGGACACCTCACGCCCACATGTGCCACTTCCTTGGTACTAAAACAACAGCTGTGTCAAACACACCACCCTCAGGTCAAGTGACAGACTCTCCCTAAAACTGTGGTCAGGAGAAGGAACCTCAATATCAGGTTCAGGGAACAAAAATAAAGCCCACGGAGTTTTTGTATTCTCATAGTTTCCCCAAGATCGGCTCTTTAAGATTCTCATTCTTTCGATGAGAGATCCCAGAACGTATATTACACTGTTCTTAATTATTATCTGTTATTAAAAGCTATTATTCGAGCTTTGCAATTCAGCATGCAAAAGTAAAAGCAAAAGCTCGCATATACCTCTACGAGAACCATCACAGGATTCTCGCCTGTGAGGACAATCAGAACATTGCAGTAGTGTGCAGTACCAAAAAGTGTGATTTAAGTGATGCAATTAAATATATATGAAAAGCAACCAAGCCCACGACTCTCCAGGCCGGTGATGGTCCGTTTAGACCATCGATGCATCGCATGCCAAAACCAAGCATTGTGTCACTTATCATACAAGACTCATGTTCCAAATGCACATACATGCAACACTTTATCGAACATGCACTTAGACTATTCATAAGCATGAAAGTGCTTAATTCATATGCATCTTTGCCCTGTGAAATCTTACATCAACGTACATATATCCATGCCAATGCATACTCCCTTGAGTGTGTGTGCACATGAAAGTACATATTCCCATCAAGTGTGCATGTTCATATTAAATATAAAACATCAATGACCTGTTAATGCATGACAACACAACATCCACATGTTTTAATTGCACAACTACAATAATGTACATAAAAATAAAATTCTGCATGTATAAGATTCATATTTCCTTCTGTCAAAACATATAATTCAGCACATGTTTGAGCTGCTGGTCGGGTATGTCAGCCTCGGACCGGACAACCTACTGGCCGGCTAGTCAAACCAGTCCAGCCGACCCTGTCGACTGGCCCTATCAGCACATACACAGGACAGCCACTGTGGCTATATCTGTGTATGACTGATAACAGTTGTAAAACCAGAGTTACCGGAAGCGCCTAGCTAAAAGGGGAAGCGCGCTTCGGAAGCACGGAACGTCGCGCTTCCGAAGCGTGGGGGGAAGCGTCCCCCTTTTTTGGGAAGCGCGTCCCCCTTTTTTGGGAAGCGCGCTTCCCTTTAATGGGGGACGCGCTTCCCTTTAATGGGAAGCGCGCTTCCCCCTCGCTTCCCCTGTTTTTTTCAATTTTTTTGTATTTTTTATTTTTTATTTTTGTTTTTTTCGCTTCCCCCTCGCTTCCGAGACGCTTCCTATGCCGCTTCCGAGACACTTCCCGAATCGCTCCTAAGTGGTCCCACGCTTCCCCGCTTCCTAAAATTTTGAAAGTGCCTCGCTTCCCGCTCCCGCTTCCCGTATCGCTTCCCGCTCCCGCTTCCTCAACTGGCAACCATGTGTAAAACACAGTCATTAAGTGATAAAATCCAAATTCAACACCCTTGGGAGTATTATACAATCATACATATTTTTTGTTTTTCAATAAAGGATAACAGCATCATATCCCTACACTTCAATGAAATTTTTAGAATTGCAGAGGATATTTACATCTGACAATAGGGTATGATGATATGACACATGCACATTCACATGACTGTCAACGCTTCAACGAAATCAGAGATGAATGTATAAAATAGGAAACATAACAGTCCACGTAACAGGCATATTCATGGATGTATATAAAGACAAAATGTTCGTGGGCCAGTATTATACACATCTTTTTTTTTTTTTTATTCAACCCATACTCAGCCGCTGGGTCTGACAGCATATGCACATGCCCCAGTCCGGGCCTATGCATGCTGTCAAAACTGAACAGCATAACTACAAATAAAATGTATTTTTAAACCCTATATCTATATTTTTTTTTGTATTACCTGTATCACAGGCCAGCACCCAGCCGACTGGGTCGGCTGGGCTGCCTCGGCCCTGCCAAAACCAGCACCGCACCCAGCCAATCGCTTGGCTGGGCCTGTCGGCTCTGCGAGCAGCTGGCAGTCAGCCGAGTGCCACTCGGCTGGCTGCTAGCCAGCCAACAGCCGAACCCAAAAGAAAACAGATTTTTTTTTGAAAAGTCATGCCCAGCCGATCACTCGGCTGGGCCTACAACCAGGGGCACGACCTGACAGGCCCGCCGAACCTGGCTCGGCTGGTCTGTCAGCCGACATCTCCATGCCATCCGACGTCATACATATAAATTTTTTTTTGAAAAACAATAGAAAAACCTAGAAAAATACATGTATATAATAGTAGAATCATAGATCCACTATTTCCCCATGGATTTTCATCAAAAACATTCATGGAATCCATCTCCACCCGATTTCTCATCCGGTTCACCAAGAAATACCCGTACCTTTGATGAAAAACACTAAATCAATGGTGGAACAAGCTTTGGGCTGAGGATTAATGGCTTCCAAACCTCCTCTTCTTCCTCCTTTTTTCTCCTTCTCTCTCTCTCTCTTTCTCTCTCCCTTTCTTTCTCTTTTTTTTTATAAAAGAAGAGAGAGAGGAGGTGACGCCTCCCTATCTCCAGCAATCTCTCTTAGAGGGAGAGTTCCCAAAAGTGGGACTCTCTCTAAGGGAGGTTTCCAATTTTTTTTTAACTTCCTCTTTGTTGACTTTTTGACTTTCTCATATTCTTGGAAGTCTTTACCCTCCTTTTTAGTTAAGCAAGAGGCTTATCTCACCTAAACCCTAATCCTCCTTAACCTTCATCCCGAAATTAATAAAAATTAATAAATTAGATAAGTTATTTTTTGAATTTATTAATTTTTAAATATTTAAAAGCTTCCAAAATTGGTCATATTGACTAGGAAGACTTTTTATATGAAAATAACTTCAATTTAAAGCCCTATCTGAATTTAATGTTATAATTTTGTTGGACATGGATTTGGACCTAGATCCGAATCCAAGATCCAAATCCAACTCCACAAATCCAAATGGATTTCGGATAGAACCAAAACCAAATTAATATGGGTCTGGATAAGAGTCTAGATCCATATTAATTTGGGTCAAACCCATCAGATCTGATCCGATCCAAATTCAGATCCGAGATCCAAATTGCTTTTTTTTTTGTAAAAATGTGATTTTCGGGCCAACCGTCCCAAATCGAGAAAAATAAAGTACCGTTGTGCTCAGAATTCCGAGATGCATCCAACGACATACGACACACTTATGAAATTTTGAATTTCGTTCGAAATTAACCTGAATTTCACTTGTATTTAATGGTCGAATTTAAAATCTTTACTACACTTTGATTGGCTCGCCTCGACCTTGTTGACGAGACCTGGGTCAAGCCCAGACTCAAAGACATTGGTCTAAAAATCGAGCCTCAAACGATTTTTCTACCAGACTTAGCCAAATTTCGAAAATCTTATAAATTGACTAAGGACCAAAAATACGCGATCTTACAGTAAAGATTTTAAGAGATTCATTAAAGAATTAAAAGATCTCATATGACAAAGGGAATGATATAAGCAAGTCAAAACTAATTTGCGGAAGATGACAAATTTAAAAAATCCCATAAATATCAAGAAATGGTATTTTTGCAAAGAGAGATTTTAAAAACTTATATAAAGAAGGAGAAATGAAATTTGTAACTCAACACCAATTTATGAAAAATTACATTCTCACAAATATCAAGGAGTGATATTTTGCAAACTTTAATAATGCAATGCAAGATGCATGAAATTATTTCAATCAATCATTTCTCATAGAAGAGAAGATGAGTTAGATAATTTTGAAAAAATTCTCAAACATTTGAATGAGTATATTAAAGCATCGGTTTAACCATCACAAGCAATCACCTCCTAGTTCTCAAATATCAAGTGTATCAACGACTAGACTAAGAGTATAAACAACATGCCACTAAAGGGCCAAAAACACACACGAAAGTGTGTAAAAACACCTACACTTGAAACGAGTTATCAACGACTAGAACAAGATCACAAAGCCAACAAAAGACTAAAAATCACATACAAAAGTGTGAACAAATGTCTCTTGTCTACATATAGTGACACTCAAAATCAAGTGTATCAACTACTAGAGCAAGAGTACAAAGCCAACCATGAGCTAAAAACCACACACGAAGGTGTGAATCAACATCTCTTGTCTGTTAGATCTTGAGTTTCCACCAGAGCCGATCTGCAATAGGAGCAAAAAAGAAGAAAAGGTGGAAGAGGAAGACGATTGGGCGTTATGAGCTGCAATAGGTTCACGTATTTTTTCATAATCATACGTGACCTAATAGTTGATATTTATACACAACACAGGTTACAAAACAATTTGGTAGTAAACACAATATTACAAGAATGACACTGCAAGGATGTCAAACACGCAAAACTCAGTTTGGGTTTGGATCAGACCCAAACTGGTCTAACCTATTTCACGACACTTAATAGCCTCACTCAAGTTGTGCGTGGTCTTGTACCATGGACAAGTTGTTCTTTAAGAACCAGAATCTATTTTTCGTTAATCCCTTTGTAAATAAATCTGCCACCTGGTTTTTCGTAGAGATGAAGTGAGGCTCAATCTCTTTGTCTTCAACCTTTTGTCGAATGAAATGCTGATCTATCTCAATATGTTTTGTCTTACTGTGATAAATAGGATTAAAGGATATTTTGATGGCACTCTGGTTATCACTGTTAAAATATATATATATATATACTTATATATATACATCCGTATATATATAAGTATATGTATACATATATGTATATATATACATATTCTATTGAAATACCCGATAGGGGTATTCTTGTAATTCTGCCAATGTACCTTTTCACTTTTTATTTTTATCTTTTTCCTTTTTTTATTTTCTTTCTTTAGGATGACCCCAAGGGGCCCCACTCTTGTAGTCGTTGGGGCCCCAATGGTCAGATTTCTGACCGTTGGAGCTCCCAACGACTACAAGGGAGCCCCCTTGTAGTCTCTTCTTTAGTGCCTCCCTCCTCTATAAATAGAGGAGGTGTTCTCCTTCTCATGTATGGGTTTTATACCCCTCTCTTCCTTTCTTCATTAATGTTCAACTTATGACTTTAAGTCATTTCCATATTTGAGAGTTTTTGTGTGTGCACATTCGGTGTTTGTGTTCTTGGCTCTAGTGGTCACTCTTAAAGAGTGACATTTGCTCTATTGGTGCTTCCGCCCTTTTTCATTACATGGTATCAGAGCTCGGTTGGTGATTGGCCTTTTCTTTGGAACGCGTGACTCATTTATTTTGAAGAAAGGAAGGACTTGTTGGTGCCGATGGAACGTGACTCTAAAGTGGAGCTTTCTTTTAAGCTAAATGGGTCCAACTATCTCATGTGGGCCTCCGCGATGGAAAATCATCTTAGAGGTAAGAAACTTTCTGGTTTTGTTATGGGAACTACTCCCGAACCCTCTCTTGTTCTCACCAAGATCGAAAATGAAGTTGAAAAGGCTTTAGATGGCGATGAGCGCATCAAAGCTATTAATGATCATCAATCCAAAATTGAGGATTGGGAAAGTAACCATGCCAAAATCTTGGCATGGTTTATGAACAATGTTGACCTTAAAAATTGTGCTAATATAGCCAAATTTAGAAGGGCCAATGAGGCTTGGTTTTTCCTTAAGGGTATGTATACCCAAAATGATCTTGCTCGACAATTTTTTTGTCAAGAAAAAATCCGTTCCACCAAACAAATGGACATGAGTGTACGAGACTATTTTAGCTCTTTAACTCCCCTTTGGGATGAACTTGCTCTTCTTGAGCCTAAGTGGGTGGCTCCGGAAGATGTTGAATTAAGAAGGGAACAAATTGAGAAAGAACATTTCTTTCAATTTCTTCATGGTCTTCGCCCGGAGTTTGAACAAGGGCATCTCTTCTTCATAGAAGCAAAGCCTTACCTATTGAAGATGCCCTTGCCGAGATATGTCAAGAAGAAACTCGACTTGGCTTAAGCATCAAGAGTGATGAAGTTTTGGCCGTTACTAGGCCCGGATCAAATGTTAAAGCGTATAGACCTCCCCATTTTAACAAAAATAATAATGGGCCTAGAAGGGGAATAATATGCCATTATTGTAATGAACCGGGTCACATTAGACCGGTTTGTCTAAAACTCAAAGGAAAGGTTGCCGCGGTTGGGGAAACATCTCCGAAGAAGGAAGAATGTACCAAAGAAGGAGATATCAAAGAAACTCTAAATGACATCTCCGAAGTTCTTCAACATCTTCTCAAGACTTCTCCTTCAACATCCGGGGCCGCCATTGCCTACTCTTCATCACCTCCAGGTATGTGGATACTAGACTCCGGTGCTTCTTTTCATATGACATCTCATAAAAATTCTCTTTCAAATATTTTTTCCGAACCTATATCTTCTTGTGTGTCAACGGCCGATGGTACATCACTAAGCATTGAAAGTATTGGATCACTTGATTTTAAAATTTTTTTTGTTCCTAAAGTAAGAATCGTTCCTAAAATAAATTTAAATCTTTTTTCCATATCTCAAATCACCGATCATGGATGCCAAGTCTCTTTCTCACCTAAGGATTGCACCGTGCAGGATCTCCAGTCAGGGAAGCTGATTGGGCAAGGCCATAGAAGGGGTGACCTCTACTTTATGGATTTTTTGACTCTTCCATCTAAGCCGTTGTGCAATCTTGTAAAAGACAAAAGTATTGGAATATGGCATGAGAGACTTGGCCATCCAAATTTTGTAAAAATGTCTCTTTTTCCGTTTTTGAACAATACTTGTAAAGACAATCACATGACTTGTAAAGATTGCATTTTTGGGAAATCTAAAGCTATTCCATTTCCACAAAGAAGTTACTTTACCACTCGGCCATTTGAACTTATTCATTCCGATGTGTGGGGACCTTTCCCTATTTTGTCTAAAGGTGGTTTTTCGTATTACGTGGTATTTATTGCTGATTTTACTCGATTCACATGAATTTACTTCCTAAGTCGTAAATCCGAAGTTTTTTCCTTCTTTAAAGAATTTCATGCCATGGTCAAAAACCAATTTTGGGGAAATCTATCTATTCTTAGATCCGATTCGGGAGGCGAATATATGTCCAATGATTTTCAAAACTATTTGAAAGAAAATGGGATTTTCCACCAACGTTCTTGCCCCAACACTCCGCAACAAAACGGACTTGCGGAAAGAAAGCATAGGCACATAATAGAGACCACAAGAACGTTGTTAATCTCAAGACACATTCCAAAATCCTTTTGGGCCGAAGCGGTTCTAACCTCTACATATCTTATCAATAGAACCCCTTCGTCCTCCTTGAAAAATCTTTCTCCATTTGAAAAACTTTACAGTATGTCTCCCGATTATAAAAGACTAAGAATTTTTGGATGTAAATGTTTTGTTTTAACTCACAAGAATGATAAACTTTCCCCTAGGGCTATTGAATGTATTTTTTTAGGATATGGCGAAAAACAAAAAGGATATCGATGTTTTGACATACTTAAAAACAAGCTTTATATCTCTAAAGATGTCACATTCCTTGAAGAGGAAAGTGGTTTTTCGCACCAACCGAATGAAAATATTGATTATTCATTCTTATTTGACTTATTGCCTAAAGAAAACATCATAGATGATCATATTGATCTTAATGAATCCCTTAGTGAAGATCTTGTTGAACATCCAAGCGATGATCAAAACTTAGAAGAAAATGTTTCAAGACAAATTCAAGTCTACTCTAGAAGGAATGAAAGGAATCCTCCTTGTGCCCTTGAAAATTTTTCCCAAAATGAGTCCATCGAAGAGACTTCTCAAAGAAGATCAAATCGGATTCCTAAAATGCCAAATAGATTTGTTTCTTATGATTCTTTTTCGCCTAACTTTCGGGCATGCCTACTTGCTCTTCACTCTTTTCATGAACCATCTCATTACAATGATGCTAAGCAATATGCTCATTGGAATGAAGCTATGCAACTTGAACTTAATGCTCTTAAAAAGGCTCAAACTTGGGAAATCATTGATCCCCCCAATGGCAAGAAACCCATTGGATGTAGGTGGGTGTTTAAAGTAAAAACTAAGAGTGATGGTTCATTGGAAAGATATAAGGCTAGGTTGGTAGCCAAGGGATATGCCCAAGAGTATGAGGTAGATTATGATGAAACCTTTGCCCCCGTTGCTCGAATGACGAGTGTTCGATTCCTTATTGCTATAGCCGCAGTTAAAAAATGGCCAATTTTTCAACTTGATGTCAAAATGCCTTTTTGAATGGTAATTTAAATGAAGAAGTGTATATGGAACCTCCTCCAGGTATGGATTTAAATGAAAAAATTTTGAAATTAAAAAAGGCTTTATATGGTCTTAAGCAAGCACCTAAAGCTTGGTATGATAGGTTTAGTAACGTATTAATAAATTTAGGATTTTCTTCTTGTTATACTGACACTGCTCTTTTTGTTAAAAGGACATGTGACCCCATTATTATGCTTCTGCTGTATGTTGATGATATGATCATTACTGGGAATGACAGAAAGGGAGTAAATGATGTAAAGTCCATGTTAAAAGAAACTTTTGATATGTCTGACCTTGGTTATTTGAGATATTTTTTAGGGATTGAAGTGGCTTATTCCCCGCGAGGATACATCCTATCTCAGATGAAATTAGCTGCAGAAATTTGTGCCAAATCAGGAATATCTGATGAAAAGAAAGTCGAGACTCCCGAAGTCATTAATGCAAAACTGAGACTTGAAGATGGTGTTCTTTTTGAGGATCCAACTCCCTACCGTCAATTAATCAGATCTTTCACCTATCTATCCATCACACGTCCAGACATAGCTCATGCGGTTCATGCAGTAAGCCAGTTTCAGCATGCACCTACTTCGGTTCATATGGCAGCCATATTAAGAATTGTCAGATATATCAAAAATACTATATCAAAGGGACTCTTCTTATCCTCTTCCTCCTCTCTTGACTTAACTGCTTTTACTGATGCTGACTGGGGAGGAAATCCCAATGATCGTATCTCAATAACGGGTCTTTGTATTTTTTTAGGTGAATCTCTAATTTCGTGGAGATGCAAGAAGCAGCAGAAGGTTTCACTGTCATCCACTGAAGCTGAATATCGGGCCATGACAATGACAACTATGGAAATCGTATGGCTCAGAAGTCTCCTTGCTGACATGGGCGTCCCCATTTCCACTCCCACCAAGCTCTGCTGTGACAACAAAAGTGCGATTTACATTGCTAGTAATCACACCTTTCATGAGCGGACCAAGCATATTGAAATGAACTGCCACTATGTTCGAGATGAATACCTCAGAGGGACTATCTCATTACCATATGTTACTTCAGAGCATCAACTAGCTGACTTCTTCACCAAGGCGCTCCCAACTCCACGATTCATGTTTCTTCTTAGCAAACTTTCGGTCTTCTCCCCGTAAAGTTTGAGGGGGCGTGTTAAAATATATATATATATATACATCCGTATATATATAAGTATATGTATACATATATGTATATATATACATATTCTATTGAAATACCCGATAGGGGTATTCTTGTAATTCTGCCAATGTACCTTTTTACTTTTTATTTTTATCTTTTTCCTTTTTCCTTTTTCACTTTTTCCTTTTTTGTTTTTTTATTTTCTTTCTTTAGGATGACCACAAGGGGCCCCACTCTTGTAGTCGTTGGGGCCCCAACGGTCAGATTTCTGACCGTTGGAGCTCCCAACGACTACAAGGGAGCCCCCTTGTAGTCTCTTCTTTAGTGCCTCCCTCCTCTATAAATAGAGGAGGTGTTCTCCTTCTCATGTATGGGTTTTATACCCCTCTCTTCCTTTCTTCATTAATGTTCAACTTATGACTTTAAGTCATTTCCATATTTGGGAGTTTTTGTGTGTGCACATTCGGTGTTTGTGTTCTTGGCTCTAGTGGTCACTCTTAAAGAGTGACATTTGCTCTATTGGTGCTTCCGCCCTTTTTCATTACAATCACATAATAGGATAGACTTCGTGATCCGTTCTTCCAATTCATTCAACAAATGCCTTGTCCAAGTAGCTTTAGCAGTTGCAGCAACCATTAATCGGTATTCAACTCAGTACTTGATCTAGTTATTGCTTTTTGTTTTCTACTGCTCCAGGATACTAAGTTTTCCCCAAGAAAGATGCAATATCCGGAAACTGACCTCCTTTCATCAGGATCTCCCGCCCAGTCAGCATCACTGTAGACCATGACGTCATGCATGTCTTCTCTTTTCCAACTTTTCTTATATTCCAGCCCATCTCCAACCGTACCTTTTAAATACCTCAACACTCTCTTGACTGCATCCATATGTCCCGCTCGCGGCTCATGCATAAACTACGACACTTGATTGACTGAGTAAACAATATCAGCGCGAGTAAAAGTACGATATTGGAGCATACCGACTACACTTCGATATCTTGTAGGATCTGGGTACAAATCTCCATCCTAGGAGCTGAGCTTTTGATGCAAGGAGCTGAGCTTTTGATGCAAGACACTTGGTGTAGGCAAAAACTTACAATCTTGCATGCCAAACTTCTTCAACAAATCCAATGTGTATTTATGTTGTGTCAATGTCAAACAATCATGCTTCCTGTCTACCTCAACTCCAAGGAAATATCGTAAATCTCCTAAGTCTTTCATCTTAAATCTTTGACTTAAGAGTCTTTTTATTTCCTCAATGTGGCTCATTAAGTTTCCTGCAACGATATCATCAACATATATCAACAACAGGGTGGTGATACCTTTGTCCTTGAAGATGAACAATGAGTGGTCTAAGAAGGATCGAGAGAACCCATGTTTCTGTATTTCTAGGGAGAAACTTTCAAACCACGAGCGTGAGGCTTGCTTCAAGCCATAAATGACTCTGTTTAACCTGCATACATGTGTGCTTCGGTCTCCCTCAACATATTCACGCGGCTGCTCTATGTAAACTTCTTCCTTCAAGTCTCCATAAAGGAATGCGTTTTTGACATCCAACTGACTCAATGTCCATTTATGCTGGACCACTAAAGACAATATAATTCTTATCGTTCCCATTTTGACTACAAGATTGAAAGTTTCATCATAATCTTGGCCATATTCCTGTGTAAACCCCTTCGCAACAAGCCTGGCTTTATATCGTTCTATGGTGCTATCGAGTTTGTACTTAATTTTGTAAACCCACTTGGAATCAACAACATTTTTGTTAGGAGGTCTGGGAACAATTTCCCATGTCTGACATTCATGAAGCGCTTCCACTTCTTCATTCATGGCCTCAATCCATTTGTTTGATTTCACGGCTTGATGAAATCCCACAGGTTCATCATGCTTCTCAACCTGAGATAAAAAGAGTTGAAGATCCATAGAAAAATTATTGTAGCTGACCCACCTGTCAATAGGATGTCTGATTCTATTTGAACTCCTCACGTTTCCAACATGCACATAGGGATTTGGTTCTATGTGAGGAACAAGAGTACTTTTTTCTCTTCGCATGTAGACATTACCTTTAAATTTATCAATAGGGTGAGATTGTGAGTCTACACATTCTTCAGCATATGAAGCCTCATCTGCCTGATCACCTAATTGAGGTAAGCACACTTGGCCTAAGTCGATGTCATCCTGGTCGACCGACTGTGTCTCCTGAGTACACTGAGGTGAGCAGTCACCATAAACACTTGCAAATAATTCTGCATTCAGCCATGGATGATAAACTTCTCTGGGAGTTATTTGGTAGGCATTAAACAATATATCTCTAAAATCATTCTCATCGAACACAACATTCCTGGAAATTTTAACACGCCTAGTCGTAGGGTCATAGCACCGATACCCTTTGTAATCATCTGCGTATCCCACGAACCTACACTTGGAAGCCTTTGGTTGAAATTTATTTCTAAGAGAATCATCAATATGAACATAGCAAGTGCATCCAAAAACACACAGAGCATTATAATCAGGCTATAATGCAGGCTGAATGCGGAAAAGAGAAAGATATGGTGAACTATTCTGTAAAACTGTCATGGGCAAACAATTTATAATATAGACTGCTAAATGGAATGCTTCTGTCCACAGACTAATAGGGAGATTACTGTCATGCATCATGCTCATGGCTGTTTCAACAATATGCCTATGCTTTCTCTCAGCAATCCCATTCTGTTGTGGTGTATGTGGGCAAGACACTCTACGCTTTATTCCATTACTTTGGGGAAAATCAATAAAATCCTTCGATGTATACTCATTACCTCCATCACAATGAAGATGCAAAATATTGGTAGAGAAGTGGTTTTGAACAAAGGCATGAAAGTTGCGAAATATGTGAAAAGTTTCAGACTTATGCTTCATAAAGAATATCCAAGTATAACGAGAGTAACTATCAATAAAGATGAGATGATATCTACTGCCAGAAGGGGAACAAACGGGTGCAGGACCTCAAACATCAGAATAAACAATTTCAAAGGGTCTTGAAGCTCTTTTATTTATAGAATGAAAAGGAAGTACATGTCTCCTACGTATTTGACAACTAGAGCACTTTTTATTATTTTCATCAAGAGTTAAACTTGATTTAGGAATTAATTTTCTTGAAACAAGTTTCTCAAGAAAGGAATGACTACAGTGACCAAGACGGTCATGCCAAAGACTTGGCTTATTACATTTGGAAAGACTAAAAACAGACTCAGGACCTGACACAAATAACTCAAACTGAAAAGACTTAGACTTCAATGGTGGCTTCAAGACAGAACTAGTATGCGCAAATGGATCTTCCTTGAAGATTACATATTTTCTTGTCGCTCCCCTTCAGCGAATGTCTCTCTCGTTCGAAGACCCTTGACACACACAAAAGAGGGAGTAAATTCAGCATAAGCACGTGTATCATCAACAAGTTTAGACACAGAAATAATATTCTTTTTGATGTTAGGAGCATGAACAACATTTGACAAATTGAGAGATGATTTTGACAAGGGAATGATTGCATCTCCAATGTGAGAAATATGATAGTGAGATCCATCTCTAGTGACAATACTATTTTTACCAAAGTAAGAAATCGAGCTTGAGAGCTTACCAACATCCCTCGTAACATGGGTCGCTGCTCCTGAATCAGCATACCACAATCCTTGATCATTCTGCTTCAAGTGCAGCCGAGATAATGCTGCCAGCAAAAGTTGTTTTACCTCCCCATCGGTTTTGGTAACATTATCTTCCTTCTTGCTATCAGTGTTTTGCAACTTTCCTTTATTTTGAGGATTAAGCCAGCAATTTGCTTTAATATGTCCCTTTTTATTACACAGGTAACATGTTGGAACAACTCTTTGATTTTGGTTCCTTGTATTGGAATTGAACGACATATTGGGTGTGGGAAGCGAACCTTGACCGACAAATCTGCCACAACCTCTTCCTCCTCTGAAGCTATTTCCTCAACGACCACGACCAAAAGAGAATCCTGTAGCTAAAACATCTTGGGAATCAGATTGATTGCCAGAATCTGCAGCAATACCTTTCAACGACATTTCATACTGTAAAAGTTTTGCCCGGAGGTCCTCAAATGTGAGAAGAATGGACAAGCACAACAATGATGTCACCAAGACGTGATAATCTGTGCCCAAACCATTCAACGTCAGTTGTACTTTATCCTTGTCTGGCACTTCACATCCAATGATGGCAAGTTGATCTGTAATGGTCTTTATCTTGTTCAAATATTCCATGATGGATAGGCTGCCATTTTTGAGAAGCTAGAATTCACGCTTGAGAAACAGAACTCTGGCTTCAGATATCTGAGAATATGTCTGCGTCGACCTATTCCACAATTCCATCGCAGTGCAGTCATCGGGAATAACAACTAGCACTTCCTGAGACAAGGTAGATGTGATGTATGTGATTAATGCCTGATCTTTCTTCATCCAAGTGACATAATCTAGGTTTCGAACAAGTGTAGTAGATGCATTTCCTTGTGCGTCTGTTTCCTCCTTTGCGATGAATTCTGGTGGGGCTGAAATTGATCCATTCAGATGACCAAAGAGACCTTGGCTCCTGATAAAAGGAACTATTTGTCTCTTCCAAGTCAGGAAATTTGAATTTAATTTTTCAGAGACAAGCTGGCTAAAGAAGTTTGAGGACAGACCAGACTGAGTTGAAGAAGAATCCATGATTACGGGATACGTAAATATGAAGGGAAAATACTCAAAGAAAAAAGCAAGTGAACCTATTACAACCAAATTCGAATCTGCAACTGCAATGAATCTGCTGGTCTTTTTTTTTGAAACAGGGATCAGATCACATGAATATTGCGATGAACTTCAATGTTCATGAATTGGATCATTTGAACACGCCGTGTTCGATTAGCATTAATAGACCTTTAAGAAAAGATCGTTACACGAGGATCACGATAAAATCGTGTTTTCAGACGTATCAAGAATCAATTTTTCAGATGAGAGAATACGAAAACAAAATCAAAGAAATCGTGATTCTAAGATGAAGGATCACATTGAATGGTTTCCAAACTCACGATTCAAGAAAACACGAGTTTCAAAATCTGTATACGATAGGTTGTCTTAGAGACACATGAACAACTTCCAAAAGAGAAGGGAAAGTCACGATTTGGGTGAAGATGGGAAGAAAGGATGCTGCTTGTTGCAGCCGATTTGAAGGAAGAATAGATTTTTAATAAAAAGGGGGCGTGTTTCAGATGAGAACAGGACCAATAGATTTTTAATAAAGGGGGCGTGTTTCAGATGAGAACACGACAACACTTTCAAGAAGAGATGGGGATGAGAAGAAGAGGTTGTATTTAAGGAAAATAATACGATAACACAAATTTCACCAGAAAAGGAAAACAAAGAAATGATGAAGGGTATTTTCTGATTAAAAGCAGACATTAATCTCTGTGTTCATACCTTTTGAAAACAATACCAAGCGCTAGATCCAACCTTGCTCTGATACCATGTTAGATCTTAAGTTTCCACCAGAGCCGATCTGCAATAGGAGCAAAAAAGAAGAAAAGAAGGTGGAAGAAGCGGAAGACGATAGGGCGTTATGAGCTGCAATAGGTTCACGTATTTTTCATAATCATACGTGACCTAATAGTTGATATTTATACACAACACAAGTTACAAAACAATTTTGGTAGTAAACACAATATTACAAGAATGACACTGCAAGGACGTCAAACACGCAAAACTCAGTTTGGGTCTGGATCAGACCCAAACTAGTCTAACCTATTTCACGACACTTAATATTGTCTACATATAATGACACTTAAAACAAGTGTATCAGCTACTAGAGCAAGAGTACAAAGCCAACAATGGGCTAAAAACCACACACGAAGGTGTGAAACAACATCTCTTGTCTACATATAGTGACACTTAGATAAGAGGCATAAAAAGAAAAAGACAACCGAGGTAAGAAAACTTGTAATGGAAACACTAATGCAATGAAGAAATATCAATTTTTGACCATATTTCAAAACTCCATGGTTTCAAAAAATTAGATATCCATCACATATACACATAATTAAAAGCATCCATAATAAAAACAATGGCCAAAAAATAAACGAGTGATCCAATACACTCAATCAAAGATTACATAACTGTCAGTTAGAGTCAAACCACACGTTGACAATCTAAAATGATATAAAACGAGGTGCACACAACTCACCCCAACAAATATCTCCAATACAACAATAATAAGGCCAAGAAGATTGATTCATCATATAAAAATCTGTGATGAACAAAAACAATGCCACAAGAAGACAATAAATACTCACGAAAATCATTTTCCAAATAGGTGGGTTCATAAAGGGAACCAATTTGAAAATTCAAATCAAAGATTAAATAATGGTAGATGATCCATCTTAGAGAAGGTGTAATCATATGCATAACAATATGTCTCATGACAACCTTTTGAATAAACACAAATCATGCTTAACATAATCAATTTTGATCAAGGAATAGATGCACTAGAGCATGTTACAAAAGATCTAATAATTTTAAAGAAAAGACAAGAACATATTGTCTTAAAAGGGAAAAGTCTACTATGAGACAAACATGTAATATATTAAGGAAATAATACATATAAAGTTTTTAGAAGAACCTTTTACAAACTCAAAAGTAGACATAATTACTATCAATCATGAATACTTGAGGCAATAAGATGATCTAATAACTCATAAACACATGGGTTACGTAGAAGCTATGAAATTATACCAAACATAATTCATAATGCAATCTAATTTTGTGTAACTATGACACATTTTTTAGAGAAAAATGAGTTAACAAAAATGCATTCAAAGCATTTACTTTCTATATAAAAGTCAAATCACAAATATCAAAGATCATTCTCAAGCATAATCAATCGAGAATGTTTTTCAAAAAATTAGTTTTGCATAATGAGAAAAAAACATCTTAAAGTTAACCATTGTAATGAGATATGTGGAAATACAAATTACAAGGGATAACACAAGCGGATTTCATAAAGAACTGAATATCACAAGCACATAAAGTGCAAAATACACAAAAACCCACTAAGAGTTAAATGCTAAAAAGCAAAAGAAGAATATTATTGAAGGAAAAATGAGAGAATCGTTGAAATCATATGAGTATGCAAAGATATCCATGATATTAAAGAAAACATGATGACACAAGGTGTACTTCATACAAATTTCTAAAATTTTAAGAAAATCATAAAATTGATAATGATTACCAATAATTATTATGATAAAACCAAATGCATATAACAAGAAAAGCATAATCTTTAATATTAAAGCAAAACCATATATTCTTGTAAAATATAATTTCTATAACAATATGCATAATTAAAAACAAATATTTCATGGAGATATGCTTACGCACAAGATTTAATAATTTCTTTAAAGAACTATTCATTTTTAACATATTTAGCAAGAGGCTATTATATTTAAATACATTTTCAAATGCATACCATAAATATTTAAAATAGAGAATTCAAAGAAAATAGCAAAAGTATCCGCATATACATATATATATATATATAATCAAGAAAACAAGTGTTTTCTCATGAACAATGCATGAGATAAATAATACAAGACACCCTTTTTTTTTTTAATATGCGATACATACCGGGTAAATTCTTTATTTGAATCTCAACTTTGAGTGGCATGCTTTTCGAGGTGACCACCATGATGAAGCAACACACGAGCTATTCTTCTAGAGACCAAGCTTTGATACCATGTAAGAAAATAGGCAGAAGTGTAACCCAAGAATGCACAAGCATTCACTAAGACCAATAATGGACAAGCACTATGGCATTCAAACAAGAAGTCCACAAAGGGACAATATGAAAGCCTAAAAAGGCTATACAAACATAAAAAATAATGAAATATTTATTGAATGAAGCCTTGAAAAGCATAACAAATACAAGGGGGAATCACCCCTATTTATACAACAATAGAGCAAAAGGAGAGCCATTGGGGGCTCCCCATAGAGATGTTGGGAGCCCCCAACGGTCACATTTGTGACCGTTGAGGTTGCCAATGACTATGTGGGACCCCTAATGTGTGTTCAAAAAGGGGATATAAAAGGAAAAAAAATCAAAAATAAAAATAAAATAAAACTAACCTAATTAATAAATAGTTGTTTCTATAAACAACTATTTAAAAAGACAAAAATACCCCTATCGGGTTTTACAAAAGAATTACATATATATATATATACATACATATGTACATATATTTTTAATAGGGCTGAGAGAGAGAGAGAGAGAGAGAGAGAGAGAGAGAGAGAGAGAGAGAGAGAGAGAGAGAGAGGTTCTTTAAAAAAGCCAACACGGGTCGGGTTTTTTTTGGACCTGATCTGTGGTGTACCCGCATTGCGTCCGTTGGCGGTACCCATGTCGACACGGGTACAACACCTCCAAATGGAATGTCCATGTTACATAGACTAGTGCATGCCAAGCACCAATGATTGACCTTGGTTGGTGGTCTTTGCTATGGTTCGCCAACAACTTGCATCGATTGGGGGTTTTAAGACCTTGCTACGTGGTGAACTGAGGCTATGCCGACATGCCCACATAGGGAGAACTATGTCTTTCGTGGGTCTTGCTTTGTCTCGTCACCTTGTCGCTCAGTTCGGTTCCCCGAAAGGAACTCATGTCCCTTTATGCTTCGCTATGTCGATTTGAATGTGATATTTCAGAATGGCCCCTTGGATGCTTCGTTCACGTCATGAGTAGGCAACACATGCTTGGTCGCTCAGGCGACACAACAGTTGGTTGGTTGCTTCTAATCCAACATATTGGCTTAATCTCTTCTTTGACCCTTATCGCTTGGCAAGTTGAAAGACTTTTGATGTCCTTATGTGCATGGGATGTGCACAACTTCACTTCTACACTCTTCAGGCTTATGTGGCTCATCGATCAAGCTTCCACAAACTCCTTATAAGGGTGGGTCGCATGTGAGTCATGGTGTTGAGAGCTATGCCAAACGCCTTCTCGCAAGGAATAGAGGTGGATAGTTTTCTGCCCATGACAAAACATTTCCTAACTATGTTCTGGAAAAAATTTCTAACTACTCGGTTGTTCTTTTTACTTGCTTGCTTGCACATATGCATGCTGTGCCAAACGCCTTCTCTATAAGGAATAGAGGTGGATAGTTTTCTGCCCATGACAAAACATTTCCTAATTATGTTCTGGAAAAAATTTCTAACAACTCGGTTGTTCTTTTTACTTGCTTGCTTGCACGCATGCATGCTTATTTACTTGTTTGCTTGCTCACTCATTGATTGGTCATTGCTTGTGTTGAGTTCCACCTCAGACCTGATTCTGCATCAATAGGGATTTGGGCGATCCTGAAACCATGGAATTGGTAAATGAAGGTTGTCTTTTGCCATCCCTTGGGGAAAGGTTCATTTTGGCTAATTTGACATATGATTGGATTACTTAAATTAGAAAACTATGAAAACAAGTTACTATTTTACAATATCAAGGGAAGAATGCATGGATTATTGGATTACTGTTTCATGCTTTGAATGCGACTAATATACATTTGTGACTTTGCAATAGTTAATTAATGAGATCTATGACTTACACAAAGTAACATGCAAATTTGTCAAAGCCTGAGCCTTTTGGTCGGTCCATTACTGTGGTTATCTTTTTGAGACTTTTATTTGATAATTGAAATGGAGAGCTTACTTTCTTTCTTTCTTTTTTATTGCATGAAATCATTTGAATTATTTCTTTTGGATAGCCAAAGAAATGTTATTTTCATGGTTATAGAGAGTTCCTTGAAAATCCAAATCCCTTGTCAATTTGCTTGAATGTTGTATTTTTATAATGCCTTTGTTGACATTGTGGCTGTTTAAAGTTAAAGTGACGAGGTGCTTTGCATGCCTTATGAGGTGGTGACTGTGTTTGACAGGAATTGCTGAAAGCCTTGATAGGGTTTATAGATGTTGCTGGGCTGTATTTTGCATTGACTCAGTTAACTCATAGGAACATTTCCCAGAATCATAAGTTTCAAGCTGTAGGGCTTGGTGAGTAATTATGTTTTGAGTCATGTGCTTTTTTTCCTCTGTTTTCACCATCTACCTTTAGTTTTAAAATATGCTTGTATGGTTTTAAACATTTCTGTGGAATTGATTTTACCCTTTTTTTCCGGGTTACTTTTGTAATGATATAAGAACAAAAGCAAATAAGTGCCTCTTATGAGCTTACAAGAACACAACCAACCCACAATGAACACCAATTGATCAATCCACACCACCCACACAAGGGTCGAGAATAAAAACAAGTGCATTTGTATTACACAAATGCTTAAGAAAGCATTGAAAATATACAAGGGCTTAAGGCCCTATTTATAACAAGTGAGAGAGATAGGGAGCAGCCCAACTAGCTGTTGGGCTTGTGACCGTTGGGAGCAGCTCCAACAGCTAGTTGTAGCTGTCCCAATAGATTACACCAAAAAGACAAAATACAAAAGATAAAAAAATAAAAATTATACAGTCAGCTCCTAATGGATTGACTTCTATTACAAGGTAAAATGACTGAAGTATCCCTTATGGGTATTTCTGTTTATATATATATATATATATATATATTAGAAGCACATCTTAATAACTGTCATGTGCTATCAATCCAATCAGGTTTTTTATTTTTCACTGCCTTCTTTATCTAGACTTATCTGACCTTTCTTTTCTTTTTTTATACTTTCGCTCATTGCTAAAAAATTTCTTGCACATGCTTCTTGGCTAATTCTTACCAATATCTGCAAATAAAGTTTGTTGAAGGGCTCACTTCTAAACTCTACTGCTCAAGGACTATATTCATGAACATCTTCACTTTTAACTAATTAATGAAATCATTACATTGTAACTAGCAGATATGCAGGAGTGCAAGGGACAGATTTGGTTAAATATTTATCTATGTCACATGGGCAGATCATTTGGGCTGATACACCCGTGTCGACTCGGCAGGGTACGGGTGCAGTACTGCCCGCATACCAGGTACGGTATGGGCTGGGTTGGGTCCCAACCTGGTCCATCCTGACCCAAAACTCTTTTTTTTTAAATTCTTTTTTTAAGTAAAACGGCGGTACCTGGCCCGCAAAGAAGAAGAAGAAAGAGGAGGAAGAGAGAAAGAAGAGGAGGAGGAAGAACATGGGGAAGAAAGGGCGGTGGGGAGAGAGGTGGGGGGTGGGGGGGGGTACCTGCCTCCTCTTCTTCTTCTTCTTTCATAAAGAGAGAGAGAGAGAGTCACTAAAATATGCTTATTGAAAATGTGTTTACTGGAGTGTGAACTAGGTATTTGCAATGATTTTTTCGCGAATCCGACCCTGCAAATGCGTTCAACATGGTCTGTTTCCTAGAAATTGACTATTGATCATGTATTTTCAACAAAAAAATACAATTTTTGGATGCTCAGATATTTACATGAATTCTGAACCATCGATTTTCAAGACTTAAAAGATCCAACTTATGCATTGTAATCGGCTGATCCGAGAGCCAGTCTCATACACACATATTTCACTTCCATACTGCTAAACGTATACCCTCCAAACTGGCAATCTAAGGAGAACCGAGATTGCAGTTTTTCCCCCCTTTTTTCCCCTTGATTAAAGATTTGGATCAAAGAAGAAGCTTAGGTGCTTCTTAGCCCAGCTTGGGACCACTTTTCTTTACTATCAGATGCCTACTCACTAGGCATGATAGCAAGGTGAGATATATGCCACTCTTTGATTAGCAACTAGCCGTAAATTCTGTACATAAGGGCGAGGGAAGGTTCATTATAGTGTCCTGCTTTGTAAGTGTGAAGCAAGTCAGGTTATTCACTCTTTTTTAGTAAGCGAAGGGCTAAATCTTGTCAGTTTAGTGGGTAATACAGTAGGCACTCGGGATAGTTAAGTCAAGCTAGTTTGGTCATTGATCTGTGGATCAGAGAATACATCTACAATTCTGGTTGTCGTTCCAGAGTATGGGATTAGCGGAAGTTGGCTTAGAGAATAAAGAAAGATATCTGTTTTGGGAAAACGTAGTACTCTAGCGGCTTTGGTAAAATCCCTCTTTTTATCGGACTGAAGGTAGGCGCTCTAAAGGTATGTGAAGAATCACCCTATATAAATAAATAAATAAGTATTGTTAAGTTGTATATATATTGTTATAGGTAAGTACCTATTAGGGGTAATTTGGTCATTTCAGTCTTTGTAATAGGCTGTGTCCATTAGGGGTGTAATGAAATGGTGGTCTTCAACAAATGCACAAATAACTCACAAACAAGTGTCTATTGGAGACACTACAAGCATGACCCTTGAAAGGGTATAAAAGGAAGAACACTTGAAAAATAAATAATACTTTATTCATGAACAAAATGCTTAAGAAGCATAGTAGTTTACATTGAAGGGGTTCACCCCTATATATACAAAAAAGTGGAAGAGAGAGGTCTCCAAAAGAGACGTTGGAAGTCCAACGTCTCTTAATATAGCTGTTGGACTACAATCCAACAACATTTATTATTATAGCTGTTGGACTATAGTCCAACAACATTTATTATAGCTGTTGGACTACAGTCCAACAACTATTTGCACAGTCAAGTTCCAACAGGAACTTGACTGGATCAAATATCTAGTTTCTATTAAACTAGATGCTAAAAAAGAAAATAAATAAAAATAGAAAAAGAAAATAATAAAAGAAAATATAATAATATTAAATTATATATATATATATATATATATATTACAGTTTACATTTTAACACTCCCCCTCAAACTTACGGTACAATGAGCGAAAGTTTGTCTAAGAGGAAGTGAAATCTGAGAGCAGCGAGAGGCTTGGTGAAGAAGTCTGCTAATTGATATTCTGATGTAACATATGGCAGATCAATGGTTCCATGTAAGTATTCCTCTCTGACATAGTGACAGTCCATCTCAATGTGTTTAGTGTGCTCATGGAATGTCCGGTTGCTTGCAATGTAGATCGTACTTTTGTTGTCACAACACATCTTTGAAGCTTGCGTTGCTTTAGCTCCCATATCCGCTAGCAATCCTCTGAGCCAAACAACCTCCATAGTGGTGGTTGCCATGACTCTGTATTCAGCTTCGGTGGAGGAAAGATAGACTTTCTGCTGCTTCTTGCACCTCCACGAAATTAAGGTTTCACCTAGGAACACACAAAAACCAGTAGTTGAGTGTCTATTATTGGGATCACCTCCCCAGTCAGCATCAGTATATGCAATTAAATTTAATGAAGATGAAGCAGACAAGAAGAGTCCTCGTGAAAGAGAGGATTTTAAGTATCTAATAATACGCAAAATCGCTCCCATGTGCACGGAGGTGGGAGCATGCTGAAACTGACTGACTGTATGAACCGCATGAGTTATATCTGGCCTAGTAATTGAAAGATAAGAAAGAGCTCCAACAAGCTGTCTATAAGGAGTAGGATCATCAAGAAGTTCTCCATCATCAATTTTCATTTTAACATTGACAACTTCTAGTGTGTCTACTTTTTTATCATCTGTAATTCCAGACCTGGAAACGATATCAAGAGCAATTTTAGATTGAGATCTCAAATACCCCCGAGGGGAATAAGCAACTTCAATGCCTAAAAAATATCTTAATAAACCTAAGTCGGTCATTTCAAAGTGAGTTTTAAGAAGAGATTTGATATTTGCAACTCCCTGTTTGTCGCCTCCGGTGATGATCATATCGTCCACATAGAGAAGAAGAATAATGATGCCTGCATCAGATTTCTTAACGAACAAAGCAATGTCAGTTAAACAAGGTTGAAAACAAATATCAAGCATAACATGACTAAATCGGTCATACCAGGCTTTTGGAGCCTGTTTAAGACCAGAAAGAGCTTTTTCTAGACGAAGAGCTTTACCCTTAGGGATACTAATATCAGGTGGGGCTTCCTTGTGTACTTCTTCAACGAGATTCCCATTCAGGAAAGCATTTTTGACATCTAATTGAAAGATAGGCCATGTTCTAATGGAGGCCAAGGCTATTAAAGTTCTAACAGTGGTCATACGGGTCACATGAGCAAATGTTTTTTCATAATCGATGCCATACTCTTGGGCATATCCTTTTGCTACTAAACGGGCCTTATATCTTTCCAGGGTCCCATCACTTTTGGTTTTGACTTTGTATACCCACCTACAACCTATAGGTTTCTTACTCGGAGGGATATCTTGTATCGTCCAAGTATTGGCCTTTTCTAGTGCATCCAATTCTATTTTCATGGCTTCTATCCATTCTATATGATTTTTGGCTTGAGAATAGGATGATGGTTCAACATATGATTTATTAATGTAATGGCGGCCCTATACGTGGGTGAAAAAGATTCATAAGAAACAAATTTTTCTGGAGGTTTAGAGATTCTAGACGTTCTTCTAGGTGAGACTTCAGAGTATTTTTGTAATGCACATGAAAAATTTTGCTCTCTACGTCTTGAATATTGTAGACTAACATCCCTCTGGATTTGCTCTTCATTATCATCATTTTCAACAACAATAGGACTTTGATCATTGTCAAGGTCACATCCAACATCATATTCATTGGATTTTGAAGTTGGATCAATTAAAAACGAGTATTCAGTGACATCCTTGGATTTTTCAAATTCAAAGAAGCTTTCTTTTTCCAAAAAAGATACATTTCTTGACACATATAATTTGTCATTTTGAAAATCGAAACACCTGTAGCCTTTTTGATTATCAGCATATCCTAAAACGCCACATGGGATTGCACGAGGAGAGAGTTTTTCATTTCTGTTGGTGAAAACAAAACATTTGCATCCAAAGACTCTTAATCTAGAATAATCTGGAGTTAAATTAACAAGCTTTTCTATTGGAGTTGTATTCTTTAATGAGGAAGATGACATCCTATTAATGAGGTAGGTGGCAGTTAGGACCGCTTCAGCCCAAAAACTTTTTGGAACTTGATTTGCAATTAGCAATGTCCTAGTAGTTTCCATAATGTGCCGATGTTTGCGTTTGGCTAGGCCATTTTGTTGTGGAGTGTGTGGACATGATCTTTGATGTGTAATACCATGTAAATTTCTTTGAATTCGTTGGACATAAATTCTCCCCCTGAATCAGTGCGAAAAACAGAAATATCATTTTGAAACTTATTTTTAACCATTTTATGAAATATTTGGAAGTTAGCAAAGACATCAGATTTATGTTTAAGAAAATAAATCCAAGTATGTCTAGAAAAGTCATCAACAAAAATGACATAATATGTATAACCACCTTTGGAAATAACTGGTGCGGGGCCCCAAACATCCGAATGTATTAACTCAAGTGGTCGTGAGGAAACAAAAGTTCTAAGAAATGGTAACCTTTTCATTTTGCCAAGAATGCAGTCTTTACAAGAAAAATTTTCAGAATTACAAAATTTTTCCAAACTTGGAAAATATTGAATTTTAGACATATGAGGATGGCCAAGCCTTTTGTGCCATAAATCCAATTCTAATTTCTGAATATTATAACAAAATGCATTCTTGGGTAATTCCAAAAAGCCCATGTAATAAAGTCCTCCTTCTCTATGGCCTTCCCCAATCAGCTTCCCTGACTGGCGATCCTGTACCCAACAACCATGAGAAGAGAAGGATATATTACATCCATAATCAGATATTTGCAAGACAGATAAGAGATTCAAATTAAGTTTAGGGATATATGTAACTTCTGGAATAAAAAATCTTTTGGATTTTTGAAGATTTTCAAAACATCCTATTCCTTTTACTTCAAGAGATGTGCCATCGGCTGTAAAAACCTTTGACACACTTGAGTTATTTTTAAGACATTCGGATAGACTATTAACATTTGGGGTCATATGAAAAGAAGCACCAGAATCTAAAAGCCAAGGAAAGTTACCTGAACCGGAGAAAGATGCAACTGCCGCTCCAGTTGAAGCTTCGGTTGAGGAGGATACCTCTTTGAGAAGAGGTTGAAGGATTTCCATCAGTTGAGCCATAGACACAGGTGCATTTTGATCTTTTGACTCAGATTCAACATATGCAACTCTTTTTTCTTTTCTTCTTTTTAACTTTGGACATTGAGGCCTATAGTGCCCCGGTTCATGACAATGATGACAAATAACTTTTCTTTTATCAAAGTCGCCGTTTTGCCTTCCAAAATGATACGGCTTGTAAGTACGAGTATGATTCCCCGGTCTAGATACAACTAAAACGGAGTCATCATTAACTTTTGGAGTACTTTTTCTAAGTCTATTTTCCTCCATAGTGCGCTCTTCTAGAGTATCAACAATAGAAGGAATTTTTCCACGATGTAAAAGGGCCGATTTGGTGGATTCAAACTCCGGCCTTAGACCATTCACAAATTGATAGAAATGTTCCATATCGAGTTGCTTTTGGCGAAGCTCGATGTCTTCGGCACAATGCCATTTGGGCTCAAGAAGAGCCAACTCTTCCCAAAGTTCGGACAACTCATTATAATATTCTCGAATAGTTTTATCTTTTTGAGTCATTGTCCGAACTTTATCTTGTAAATTGCATACATGTGCAATATCTTTAAGGGAATACATGTTTTTGAGGTATTCCCAAGCTTTATCGGCATGCTCAAACTTAGCTAGACTAGAGCATTTTTTAATGTCTATGCTATTGATGAGCCATGATATAATTTTTGCATGCCCTATCCTCCATTCTTTCCATTTTTTTCATAAGTGGCTAACGTCTTACTCTTCTCTTCTTCCGTTAGAGGAACCTCTTTATCACCCTCTTTCTTGGTAGGAGATAGTTTAGGTTCCAAATCGGAACCATCCACTATACCCCATAAACCTTTTCCCCAAATGTGGTGCTTCATAATCGAAGCCCACATTACATAGTTAGTATCATTTAGCTTCATAGGAATGATGGTGATCTTATCATTGTCATCCATCTTTTACAAGGGTAAGAGAGGAATAAATAGGAGGAGAGAGAGAGAAAAATAAAAAGAAAAGAAAAAGAGTAGACAAAGGAATAAGAGAGGATACAAAACCAAAATTTTTTGTAGCACAAGTTCGCCCTTCTTGAAACAAATCTTCTTGAGCCAAGAACAAGGTGATAAAACACCTTTTGTAAATGTGGCACGGAAATTGAGGCGGAAGCTCTTAAAGATCTAAGGATTTCGTAGCTTTGATACCATGTAATGAAATGGTGGTCTTCAACAAATGCACAAATAACTCACAAACAAGTGTCTATTGGAGACACTACAAGCATGACCCTTGAAAGGGTATAAAAGAAAGAACACTTGAAAAATAAATAATACTTTATTCATGAACAAAATGCTTAAGAAGCATAGTAGTTTACATTGAAGGGGTTCACCCCTGTGTATACAAAAAAGTGGAAGAGAGAGGAGAGCTCATTTTGAGCTCTCCAAAAGAGACGTTGGAAGTCCAACGTCTCTTAATATAGCTGTTGGACTACAGTCCAACAGCATTTATTATTATATCTGTTGGACTATAATCCAACAGCATTTATTATAGCTGTTGGACTACAGTCCAACAACTATTTGCACAGTCAAGTTCCAACAGGAACTTTACTGGATCAAATATCTAGTTTCTATTGAACTAGATGCTAAAAAAGAAAATAAACAAAAATAGAAAAAGAAAATAATAAAAGAAAATATAATAATATTAAATAATATATATATATATATATATTACAGTTTACATTTTAACAAGGGGAACATTAGTACTTTTGCTTTATTTTGTTTTTTTTGTCATTTTTTATTTTTATAAGGACTATTTGGTCAAAAACCAAATAGAGCCTGTGGGTTCTTTTTGAACTAGTCAATATAGAGTTGACTAGTCAATAGAGTTGTTGGAAGTCCAACAACTATATTTATAGCTGTTAGACCTAGGGTTACCGGAACCGCCATAGGGCGTGGGGAAACACGATTACCCGAATCACGTTTTGGAAGCGCGAAACGTGGCACTTCTGAAACGTGCTGAGAAGCGACAAAAAATTAGGAAGCACGCATCCCATTTAGGAGAAGCTCACTTTCCCTTCTTTTTTCATTTCTTTTGCGTTTTTATTTTTATTTTTCTTTCTTTTTTCTCTTTTCTCACTTCCCCCTCGCTTCCTACGTCGCTTTCGAGATGATTCCTGGTTCGCTTCTAAGTTGTCTTGCGCTTCTCACTGCCTAAAATTTTGGAAGTGTCTCGCTTCCCGCTTCCACTTCCCATTTCCGCTTCCCGCTTCCTGCTCTTGCTTTTCCGACTGACAACTCTGGTGAACCACCCTCTTGTTCTTTAATGCTTCTCTTAAGCATTCACGCTCAATAAAATATATATTTTTTATGTTGTATTTTTTTTTTAAATTTTATGTTGTCTTGAATGCACTTAGTGCTTGTGTAGTAGTGCCTTTGTGCTCTTGTATTATCCCTTAGTTGGACTTGTGTATGTGCATGTGCACTTTGTGTTTATGATATTATAAGCCCTTAGAGACCCTTGTTTTGTATTTCCGCATATTTCATTACATAGTATCAGTGCCAAAAAATCTTTCTTGGCATTTTGCCGTTTGGGTCTTGAGATTCTTTGGTTCAAGTTCGTGATCATTGTGTGGCTTGGATTTAAGAAAAATTTTGACCCGGTATGTATCTTAAATCTTTAGTGTTGAGTTATCTATCTCATGCATTATGCATGAGAAAACACTCATTTTTCTTATCTTTGAAAAGTTTTTGGTTATTTTTTTTTAAAAACTAAAATCTATGAATGTTTTTCAAAATTATTGTTGGATTTATTCTTATTAAATGTTTTATAAGGTTTATAAAATTTGTTTGATCGTGTGAAATGATATATGTGTATGCTTTTATGAGATCTAGTTTGAATCTTAGATTTTTTAACTTGTTTTATATGTATGTATATGATATAGTATTCTTAAGCATGTGTTGTTGGCATTTAAATGCTTTATTTGAACACTTCATGGTTATAAATGTCAAATCATGTTCACATTTATTGTTATATTGATTTTTTTTTTGTTTTTTAAAAATTATTAAATACATTAAAATAATTAAAAAAAATGTATTTTGAAATGGTTTGGTGTGTCATTTACAAGTATGTTTTAAGAGATTTTGCTTTGATGTATTATTATGTGAAATTCACATAAAATATTTTATGAAATATTAAAAAAAATTTATGTGATTAGGATCTTAGTGATCATGGATACTTTGTTATTTTTGAAATTTGAATAAATATATTTTTTATATTGATATATGATCCTTATGCATAAGGTATTGAGCATGAATTCTTCTTATGGGAGTTATTCACTTTTATGAATGTTTTTAAAACTATTAAAAATAGTTATGTTATTGTTGGTCCTTTTATGGCCCTTGTGATCATCCCTTGTGGATAACTATGCCACTTATCATATGTTACTTTTCATATATATCTTATATTAGATTAATCTATTACTTGCATATATGCTTAAATATGTTCTTATACATATCTTATGTGATTTTTCATAGCTTTTGTATAGGATATGTAGCTTCAAGTTATTAAGATTATTGCATATACATGAATTTTGATCTCTTTATGAGTATCCATCTATATCACTTGGGTATGGGTGCAGGTATGGGTATGGAGGGTACGACACACAATTCCAAAAAATGTGGGTACAGGGCTAAATATAATACAACAACAACAACTACGCCTTCATCCCAAAATAATTGGGGTCGGCGATATGAACAAAAAAAGAAAATCATTCTGGGTCTTCCACATGAATCCTTCTCCTCCAATCATTTCTATCCAATGCCATATCCTCGGTGAGGTTCAAAGCATTCATATCCTTTCCTATCATCTCCATCCATGTCTTCCTAGGCCTACCCCGACCTCTTTTAACTAATATATTTTCTCATTTCTCCATCCTTCTAACTGCAGCATCATTAGGCCTTCGCCGAATATGTTCAGACCACTGTAAACGATTCTCTTTCATCTTATTTTCAATGGGTGCAACGCCTGCCTTCTTACGTATCTCCTCGTTCTGAATCTTATCTTTTATTGTATTTCCACACATCCATCTAAGCATACGCATCTCACCTACACTCATTTTTTGAATATGATGTCTCTTGACATCCCAACATTCCGTACCATATAGTAAAGGGGGCCTAATAGTCGTCCTATAAAACTTTCCCTTCAACCGCAATGACATTCTACGATCGCACAACACTCCAGTTGCACTTTTCCATTTCATCCACCCAACCTTTATCCTATGATTTACATCTCTATCAATTTCTCCATACTTTTGAATGATATATCCCAAATATTTGAAACAATCATCCACCGGTATTTCTTGCTCACCAAGCTTCACTACACTCCCATCACTACTTCGTTGCTTACTAAACCGATATTCCATGTATTTTGTCTTACTCTTACTCAACTTAAAACCTCTTGCTTCCAATGTCTGTCTCCATAATTCTAACTTAGCATTAACCCCAGCTCTAGACTCATCAATCAAAACAATATCATCAGCAAACAATATACACCATGGCACATTTTCTTGAATTGCTCTCGTAAGCTCATCTAACACTATAGCAAATAGGAAAGGGTTTAAAGCAGATCCTTGATGTAACTCAACCGTTATAGGAAAATTGGTTGTCACCGCTCCACAAGTGCGGACATTGGTTACTACTCCTTCATACATATGTTTAATTATACTAATGTACTTGAGAGAAACACCTTTCTTCATCATTGCCCACCAGAGACCGTCCCTAGGTACTCTATCGTATGCCTTCTCCAAATCAATAAAAACCATATGCAAATCTTTGTTTCTCTCTCTATTTCTCTCAATAAGTTGTCTAAGAAGATGTATAGCTTTCATAGTTGATCTTCCAGGCATAAAACTAAATTGATTCTCCGATATCATGACAACCTTCCTCAACCTAGACTCAATCATCCTCTCCCAAAGTTTCATAGTATGACTCATGAGTTTTATACCACGATAGTTTGTGCAATCTTGTATATCACCCTTATTCTTATATAGAGGCACCAAAGTACTCCTCCTCCACTCATTAGGCATCTTATTTGTCCGCTAAATCTTGTTAAAAAGATTTGTCAACCATTCTAAAACTTTTTCTCCCAAGGATTTCCAAGCCTCGATAGGTATAACATCCGTGCCAACTGCCCTTCTTGATTTCATTTTCTTCAAAGCCTCTGCAATTTCTTTCTTTTGAATCTTGCGCATGAAGTCACGATTCATCTCATAAAAAGGAATGGAGAAGTTTCCAAGATCCTGAGCATGACTTTCATTAAATAGCTTATCAAAATAATCTTTCCATCTCTCCTTAATCTCCTAATCTTTGACTAAAACCCTTTGCGTTTCATCTTTGATACATCTAACCATACCCAGATCCCTCGATTTCCTATCTCTTATCTTTGCAAGCCTATAAATATCCTTTTCGCCCTCTTTGATATCCAACTTGTCATAAACCTCCTTATATACCTTATCCCTCGCGTGTCGAACTACTTTTTTAGCTTCCTTCTTTACTATCATATACTTTTCCAAATTCTCATTATCACGACTCTTACTTAGATTTCTATAACACTCTCTTTTAAGCTTAATAGCTAATTTGACATCCTCGTTCCACCATGATGCATCCTTATTTAGCGGTGCACTGCCTTTAGACTCACCCAATACCTCCTTAGCTACCTTTATCATGTCACCCGCTATCTTATTGCACATTGATTCTGAATCCTCCTCGAGATACCAATCAGCTTCCTTAACTACCTGCTCTACAAACATTCCTTGTTTAGCTCCTTTCAGTGCCCACCACTTAATTCTAGGATTTATCCTATGTCTATCCTTTTTGCGGCTAAATATATACTCAAAAGTATATATTATATATCTAAAATATATATTATATATTTAAAATATATATTATATATCTAAAATATATTATATATCTAAAATGTATAATATAATATAATATAATATAATATAATATAATATAATATAATATAATATAATATAATATAGGACACAACAAATGCCGTGTTTAGGTATTCCTACCCGTGTTGACACAGGTACAACACCCTAAGTGTCGTGTCCCGGTTATCTTGTTCACATTGTTGTATGCATAAATTTAATTAACTCCTTTTTTCTTGAGAGTTTTTTTTTACTTTATTTGCATGTTGTTTTTAGTATAAATTGATGATTTGTTTTATTTAAAGTGTTTTTCTAAAAATTTGAGATATTATTAATACATGATTATTTATCTCTTCTTGATAATTTATATGTTTTTTAGTGATTAAATTTCTTTATTATCAATATTTATGTTTTCTTAAAAAACATGTTGATTTTGGGTTTATGATTGTCTAAAATTGATTTCATAAAAAATTCTCTTTGAGGTATCCTTCTCTTGTCTTTCTTAATGATTGTCTAAAAATTATTGCTATTTTGTTTGAAAAGTTTTACTTGAGTGTTATTCTTGTGCAAAATATATATATTTGTTTTGAAACTTCATAACTATTTGGTTAAAATACCTTCTTTTGTGTAGTCGGGACCTTTGTTTTATTCTCTATACAAGTTCTTAAAGATGCGATGGATTGAGAAATGAATATCTTCGATGCGTCATGAAGATGAAGATAGCCGATGAAGGCATTTGGGGATGATCACTAATGAAGACATTTGAAGACTTGTATTTGCAAATTTCTCTGATATGTTATATAGATGAAGATTTTCATTGAAGACTTGGATCCTTCCCATTGATTCTTTTTTGTATTTCCAAACTTACCAAACTTTCGGTATATCACACCGTAAGTTTGAGGGGGAGTGTAAGTCATATATATATATATATATATATATATATATATATAAATGATGTAATAGGTAAATACCCATTAGAGGTATTTTGGTTATTTCAGTTTTTGTAATAGGCTATGCCCATTAGGGGTACATTAGTATCTTTACTTTATTTTGTTCTTTTTGTCCTTTTCTGTTAGGGACTATTTGGTCAAAAACCAAATAGAGCTGTTAGGTTCTTTTTGGACTAGTCAACGTAGAGTTGACTAGTCAATAGAGCTGTTAGAACAGTCCAACGACTATATTTATAATTGTTGGAATAGTTCAACAACTCTATTTGAGACTATCTCTTGTGTATAAATAGGGGTGAACCCCCATCTTGTTCTTGAATGCTTCTCTTAAGCATTCATGCTCAATAATATATATTTTTTATGTTCTTGTATTCCTCTTAACTTTTTTGTTGTCTTGAATGCGTGTGTAGCTATGTCACATGGGTGCGGGTGCGGGGATGCGGCACTTTAAAAAAACTTGGGTGCAGGAGGAAAAAATAAAAAAAATTATATATATATATATATATAATTTTTAAGTTTTAACAGTTAACAACAATAACACTAATGAATTTTTCCTAAAATGGGTATTTTTTTTTAAATTGGCTTGTTTAGCTGAGATTGAGAGAGACTGAGGCACACAGTAAAGGAAAAAAGATTGACTATAGAGAGAGAGGCACACAGTATAAAAATGGAGAAAAAAATAGAGAGAGAGGTAGCCAAGAGATTGAGACGAGACGAGACGAGACGAGAGAGAGAGAGAGAGAGAGAGAGAGAGAGAGAGAGAGAGAGAGAGAGAGAGAGAGAGAGTAACATACCTTGGAGATGGAGGCTGAGTTCGCGCTCGCCGGACAGTAGCAGGCGTCGTCGGCATCGGGGTGTCGCAGCTTAGCAGCGTCGGAACTCGGAAGACATGAAAGAGGGCAAAACAGTTGTGCCCTAATCCTTCGGCTCAAGCCCATTTCATCGGGCAATTTTTTATTTTTAAGTCTAAAATTTAGACGAATGACCCTGAGTGCATTGACCAGGGTCGGGTTGACTGCACTGGGTACCGCACCCGCACACGCACCCACGTCGCATCGCGTCGATGCGGGTGCGGCACCTGGTTAGCCGAATCCCTGTGACATAGTTATGTAGTGACTTTATGCTCTTGTATTGCCCCTTAGTTGGACTTGTGTATGTGATCTTGGAAGCCCTTGTTTCGTATTTTCACATATTTTATTACATATATATTATATCACATCCATACGGGGAGATTTTAAAAAACAACAAAAGACCTATGAAAATCTTGGTTTATACTCCGGTAGACATATTTTAGTGTGTGTACGGAGCTCCGGGAGTACCTACTCTCACATTCTAGAAATCATTGTTGTAGGTTGTATCTTCTCAATTAAACTTTATGGATGTACTCAGCATAGTTTATTTGATAGGAATCATGCTTTGGATCATGTTTTTTGGACATAAAAGTAGGATTTTTTAAGTTATGAAATTCTGATATATTGTGAGTCGTTGATTTTTAAAGGTACAAAAACATAAATATATGCTATAATCACATGATCCAAAACTTGTTTTCTAGTAAATACTGCTTATAGATCATATCTATAAGGTCTGATCAACTAAAAAAGTTTAAGAAATTTGACAATCTAAAACTTCTATTAGGTGGGAATAGGTACTCTGGGAGCACCCTATCATTACCAATATATATATATATATATATATATATATATATATATATATATATATATATATATATATATATATCATCATACCATTGAACCTGAGCCTGTATCTATACCCCGTACTTATGTCACAGAGATATTCATGATGTGGAGGGTTAGGAAGCATGTAGTGTTGATACAAATTGTGGATAATATCTCTGCTGACAATGAGTCAAGGCTTGGATTTCGGGAAATTTTAATGTCCATGTTTCCAAGGACCCTGATATTTTATAGTGGGACTACATTTTTCTGTGATTTTCCAAATGCAAGTAGTTAATTGTAATTGCTTGCTCTTATTGTGAACGACTGCTATAATAGATCGGCAGCAAAACATGATGAGTGATGACTAAACAACCAAGTTTCTTGCTAAAATAATGGGAGGTTTAGTAGAAGTGGATCTGCATCATCAAACTTTTTTTATACAATCATGTTTTTTGATACAAATATGTTTTGTACATGTGATTTTATTGGCAGTAGTGCAATGACTTTCTTTTATATATGTGAGGCCATTAAATTTTTTCTCAAATAGAGTCAGGGATAGGGTGAGTTGTGATTGGTGACCCAGATTGGAATGGAAAGAAGTTCTAGTGGCCATGTTGCCACTTGTACAAATTTTGAGCTACATGTGGAGTTTACCAAAAAAGCCAGTCTTTAGGGATAAACTTTTTAACTTCACAGTTGGCATCCAATTGTCACGACTTATTTATCAAAACTCACTACACGGACAAGGAATTACTTTCCTTCAAAATACTTTGAGTTACTAAAGTAGATCAGTTTTACACTACATAAAATAGGTTCTTCAGGCACTTCCGGGTGTTGGGTGTTGTGATGTACACCTATACTATAGATCAGGGTTACCGGAAGCGCCATAGGACATGGGGAAGTGTGTTTTCCCAAAGCGCATTTTGGAAGCACGAAACGTGGTGTTTCTGAAATGTGCTGAGAAGCGTAAAAAAAAATTGGGAAGCGCACTTCCCATTTAGGGGAAGCTCGCTTCTCCCACGGTTTTTCTTCTTTTTTTTGTGTTTTCATTTTTTTTTCTTTTCTCTTTTTTTGCTTCCCCCTCGCTTCCAGTTCGCTTCTCTTCTAACTTCCGAGACAATTCTTGGTTGGCTTCTAAGTTGTGCCACGCGCTTCCCGCTTCCTAAAATTTTGTAAGTGCCTCTCTTCTAAGTCGTCCCGCGCTTCCCGCTCCTGCTTCCTCGACTGGAAACTCTACTATAGATTACATGTATATGTCACATACTTTTATATATGTTTGATATTGTAATGTGTTCTGTATTTCCTATGCTATTATCCTCATATACACATATATACATGCATATGCGTGTGTAGATGTAACATGTGTTCTGCAGAATTCCAACAGTATCCAGTGAACATGATTCCAATCGCTAAAGACAAATGAAATTTTCACTTTCATCCAGAACATATCCTTAAAGTCGCTATTGGGACAACTTTTCATCCAAATCATTTTATAAATGGCAGACTGAAAATTTAAAGAGGAATATCAGATCTGTTTGATGACTGATGCTCACATTAATCTTTATTTTGATCCCATAAAACTTTTACATTTTACTCTTGTCAAAATAAAGTTATTGGGGAGATCAAGGTTTTCTACAAAATCAAAACTCTGAATATATCCACAGTTTCTGACGTCAAGGCATGGTTCTTAAACCAACAATTAGTCTACGGCCCTACTCAAGCTAATTATACGTTATACATGTGCAATAGAGCCTATAAGACCTTTATGAGTTACATCTGTTTTCTCCAATTTTAAAATGAATTTACTGTTACTTTTTTTTGCTGACTGAGAGTTTATTCTTCTTTGTTGCAGGTTGGGCATTTGCAGATTCTATTTTACACAGACTAGCTCCTCTCTGGGTTGGAGCTAGGGGATTAGAGTTCACATGGGATTACCTTCTGCAAGGACTTGAAGCAAATGCAAATCTGGTTTGATATCTCTCTCAAATACTGATATCTTATATTAAATAAGCTCGTTGCAATGATATGAGTGCATTAGTGTTTTTTTGAAAAACATATTACAACCAATAAAGAGGCTTGTCCAAGAGTGCTGCCACTCATCTTATGTCAACCAATCAATAACTTCATTGACAGTCTGGATATGGGATGGAGGTATAAGCCTTGACCCCTGGTGCATTTCAAGTTTAAGTTTAGGCCTTGAGAAGTTGGTGCCTTACCAGTGTATTTTATAGATCCACAAGCTATTGACAATCACAACTTGTGATAGAGTAAAATCTTATTTTTTGGATAAACTTGGAACAAACTTTGATAAGTTCTTGATGCAGTCCACGTCGGAGGAGTGAAAACAGAAGCCCACCGTGAATCAGTGTGGCCCAAACTCTTTATTATTCTCAATAAGTTTCAATAATCAATGGGAAAACAACCAATAGTAAAGGAATGAAGAAACATAATGCAGGTAACAAAAAAAATAAGCAAAAGAACCAAAAAGAAATGACGGCTGAAGCTTTTCAAAACAATCTCCCCTACGCAACCCTAGGAGTGGGCCTTTTAAAGGCTATTTACTGGACCCGGGTCGCGGGTCCAGACTTGGATCCGAACCGCGATCCGGGTCAGTTTCCATCTGCTGCTGGTTCTGTGACGTGCGAACTCCACCACGCTTGGAGTAGGTGCGCAGGGGTACCTCCCTGCGTCGCGGCTCCGTACCTGCAAGGGGGTCATACACGTGAAGCCGGTCATCTGCCCTTTGTGGCGGATCGGGTGGCACGATGGGCCCAATCGGGTCCTGCCCTGCATCATTCTCCCCTGGTTGGGAAGAAGTCTGCTCTGACGACTTGTTGTTGCCACAGTAAGCATATAGATCAACCACGTTGAAAATAGGGAAAATATGCCAATCATCGGGCAGCTCAAGGAGGTAGGCATTCAAACCCAATCGCCGAAGGATCCTAAAAGGGCCATACTTCTTAGGACTTAATTTGCTATAGGTGCCTACAGGAAAACGCTCTGGACGCAGATACACCCAGACGAGTTGACCGACCTGAAACTGGACATCACGACGACCCTGATCTACGAAAGCTTTGTAGGCCTCGTAGCTTTCAACAAGTTTGGCACAGACTTGTCTGTGAATGTCACACATATATTCGACGGCATCAAAAGCATCCAGAGCTGGAGCTGGAAGATCTGACAGAGGGGCTAGGTCAACGACATGGGTGGGTGACCGACCATACACCACTTGGAACAAAGATTTACCAGTAGAACGGTTAATGGAATTGTTATATGCAAACTCGGCTTGGGGCAATACGAGGTCCCAAGTTTTGACATTTTCCCCTACTAGGCTCCGTAACAAATTTCCTAAGGTGCGGTTCACGACTTCGGTTTGGCCATCGGTCTGGGGGTGATACGCACTACTGAACTGAAACTTAGTCTTCAACAGGGCCCATAACGATTTCCAAAAATGACTCATAAAACGCGTGTCACGATCAGAAGTGATTGTGTGGGGTAGACCATGGAAGCGGGCAACGTCCTTGAAATAATAGGACGCTACTAAAGAGGCATCGGTGGTTCGCTTACACGGGACAAAGATAGCCATTTTGGAGAATCGGTCAACAACGACTAAAATTGAATCAAAACGGCATGGCGTTCTGGGGAGGCCCACGATAAAATCCATGGATATGTGCTCCCACGACCGTTCAGGAATGGGTAACGGAGTATACAAACCACTATTCTGGCGATGACCCTTGGATACTTGACACACATGGCACCCTTGGATGAACTTGACAACATCTTTGCGCATTTTGGACCAAAAGTATCGTTCATCTAACAGAGCGAACGTCTTATCGTGCCCGAAATGCCCTGCTAACCCTCCTTCATGTAATTCAGAAATCAATTGAAGCCTAAGGGAGAAATCATGCACACATAATTTGTTCCCACGGAAGAGGTAACCATTATGAATACAAAAACGGAGGTCGAGGGTGCGATCTGAAGAGATGCACTCTTCCCAGACTTGGTGAAAATCAGGGTCCGTGGGGTACAATTCTTTGCACTGTTCGAAACCAATGACCTGCACTGACATAGTCATCAGAAAATTGTTCTTCCTACTAAGAGCGTCAGCTACCTTGTTCAGGGTACCCGATTGATGGCGAATCGAAAAGGTGTACTCTTGCAAGAAACTGACCCACTTGGCATGACGAGCACTCAACTTCTTTTGACTATTCAGATATTTTAATGCCTCATGGTCCGTGTACAAGACAAATTCCTTATAAATGAGATAATGTCTCCAGTAACGAAGGGCTTGTACCACAGCATAAAACTCCACATCGTAAGTGGAGTACTGACACCTGGCCTGAGTCAACTTCTCACTAAAGAAGGCAACGGGTCTACGATTCTGACTCAAGACTGCGCCAATTCCCACTTTGGAGGCATCACACTCAACCTCAAAGACTGCACTAAAATCAGGGAGGGATAAGACAGGAGCACTGGTCATTTTTTCTTTGATGATCGTAAAGGCTTTTCCAGCCGCGGGCGTCCAATGAAAGCTAGTACCCTTTAGGCACTCCGTGATGGGGGCCATGAGGGTGCTAAAATTTCTCACGAAACGTCGGTAAAAAGTGGCTAACCCGTGGAAGCTACGGATCTCTCCTATAGTCTTTGGGGTAGGCTAATCGACAATCGCGCGGACTTTTGCGGGGTCGGCCTTGACTCCATCGGATGACACAATAAAACCTAAGAATACGACACTGGACGTCATAAACTCACACTTTTTTGCATTGGCATACAATTTTTCCTTCCTCAAAATTTCTAAGACTTGACGTAGGTGACTCAAATGATCGGACAATGACGAACTATAAATCAAAATATCGTCAAAGTAGACAACAACAAACTTTCCAATACACGGACGCAAGACTTGGGTCATCATGTTCATGAAGGTACTTGGGGTATTAGATAATCCAAATGGCATGACTAACCACTCGTACAACCTATCACGTGTCTTGAATGCCGTTTTCCACTCATCCCCTTCCCGTATACGAATCTGGTGATACCCGCTTTTTAAATCTATTTTAGAGAAAATGGAGGCACCAGATAACATATCAAACATATCGTCCAAACGGGGAATGGGAAAACGGTATTTGACCGTGATGCGATTGATCGCGCGACTATCAACACACATGCGCATGGACCCATCTTTCTTAGGAGTGAGTAAGGCGGGTACTGCACAAGGGCTAACACTCTCGCGAATGAAACCCTTTTGCAGTAATTCCTGAACCTGTCTTAATAACTCGGTATGCTGGGAGGGGTTCATGCGATATGCGGGAAGGTTGGGTAGACTCGACCCTGACACAAAGTCAATGGCATGCTGGACTACCCTCGTCGAAGGTAATCCATCAGGTAGGTCATCCGACATAATGTCGCGGAACTCCTCTAGAAGAGGGGCAACGTCCGTGGGAATGGACACTGACGAACTCATCACGGGCTTTGCCACTAGGGCATAACAATAGCCATCTTCCTGACAATGGTTCAAGAAAAGCCGGTACGAGAGGCCTGCTAGTCTGGGGACTCGCTCAGGTTTGTCCACGGTGGGAAAGCCGGTCTCCTTGATAGGTAGGACTATCTTATGACCATTAAAGATAAAAGAGTATGTGTTCTTGCGGCCATCGTGAGTTGTCTGGCGATCAAACTGCCAGGGACGTCCCAAAAGGATGTGACACGCGTGCATAGGGGCTACATCACACCACACCTCATTGTGGTAGTGTTCCCCCATGGAAAACCGGACTAGGCATCGCTGAGTGATGGGAACCTCGTTTCCTTTCTTGAACCAGGCCATCTTATAGGGTTGGGACAACTTCTCGGTGTTGAGTTTCAAGGTAGAAACCACACTCTCAGACATCATGTTCTCGCATGCTCCGGTGTCAATGATAACATCACAAGCGTGACCCTCACAGTTGCACCGGGTCCTAAACATGTTATTCCTTAACCATTTCGATGGGGCCGATTCTCGGGGTGTGGTCAACACATGACGGATGGACAACAAACTTTCGACGTTACCGTCGAACTCTATAACTTCCCTCTCATCCTCGTCTTCAACTAATGACTTGCTGTCACTATCACTCTCACTCTCAGATGCGGACTCTACAATTCCTTCAACAAGGTGGGTGTTCTTGCTCACGGTGGGACACTTAGATGCGACATGCCCTAACTCCTGACATCTAAAACAACGAAGGGTCGACTCACTAGGTTTGGCTTTGGACCGGGTATGGAAAGTTGGGCCTGACTGGTCAGGTTTGCTAAAGTCTGCTCTAGGCTTTGAATCACTAGGGGAGCTTGCTCCCCTGGTTGGGAAACCCGACTTAGGTCGACTGGTGGGTTCATTACGGGAAGTCCTATATTCTTGCCTCCTTTTCAGCTTGTTATCGATATTCATGACGTAACTGCTGGCCTGATCTAATGTCTCAACTGTGACAACTAAAATCATCAGAGATAGCAAGACGGAGACCCGAAATGTACCTCGTGACCTGCTGGCGGGCTGTTTCCTCGATCTGCACACGCAGGGAAAGACGATGGAACTCCGCAGTGTACTCTGCTACAGTTCGGGAGCCTTGACGCAGGGTCAGGTACTCCTTGTAGGCTCGCTCGGCGTGATCCGAAGGCAGGAATTTTGACTGCATCAATCTTTGCATTTCCTCCCATGACTGTACGCGCTCTAATCCCTGCCGCTCTCTCGATCGTTGCAGCTCCACCCACCATGTCTGTGCTGGGCCTCTCAATCGAGTAGACGCTAGAGAGACACGACGATGTTCAGCGACGGTGTGATAGTCGAAGAAGAATTGCACGACATAAGACCAGTCGAAGAACTGCTCCGCGTCAAATCGCCCCGCAAACTCCGGAAGATCCAGCTTCACCCCGTAAGTGGAGGAGTGTTCTGGTGCTCTCTGTTGTCGAGGCTCCACCATTCCTGCAGGATGCTCGTTCCAGAAAATGTCGTCGTCCCATACTGCTTCGCTGTCCGTTGTGCGGTACTGCTCGCCTGGATGCTGGTGCTGACGAACTCTATCGATGGGGGGTCAGCGGTCAGGTCGCGCCGGTTCCTGCTGACATTGTCTCGGTCTGGCTTGCCCATGGGCGGGCACCATCTGCGACCGGTATTGGGGTACCGGGATGACGGGAAGTCCAAGGTAGGGTGGAGGGTTCGGGTGGCTCTCGGGTTCCTGGCGGGTAGGGTTGGTATAATATGGGTGTGGATTAGGAGTTTGGTGTTGGGTCGGATGCTGTATTGGGTTCTGGGTCAGGGCTGGGTTGACAGGTCGGTTTGGGTTTGGGTACTGGGCCTGGTGGGTATATTGATGGGTTGATTCGCCCGATGGGATGTGGATCGGGCCCACTACTACACTACTCGTCGGACCCAGATATGGATAGGTTGGATCGAGGATCGAGTTGTGGGGATAAGAGGCTTGGCTTGAACTCGATCCACGATCCATAAGATTATGGGTCTGGTTTTGACCCGGTTCAAATCCAAACTGGAGCTCCGTTCGGGTCTGATATGGGTTTGGGTCGACATGGGGTCTATTTTGAGGGTCAAAAGTAATAGGTTGGGTCTGGTTCGGGACCGCCCGCGAACCAGAAGCAACTAGGTAGGCCAGGTAAAGGGGTTCTAGACCCAGACCCGCTCCTTGAGACCCAACGGCTGGTCC